>NC_048295.1:7885591-8185591 GCF_009762535.1 Notolabrus celidotus | reverse complement strand
TCCCATTCGACAAAGACTCTGCCTCTGAATTTGAAGCTACAGGACAGAGTTCTGTGGGCGTGGCCTGCTCGTCAACCTCCCCTCCTCCTCTGGGCCGGTTCCTGTAGTGACGGATGATGACCACGGCGGCACAGATGAAGTAGACGATGGTGAGGATGGTGAAGTAGACGAAGTAGACCAAGAACTGGAAGAGGACAGAAGAGTTGAATCAGTTAATCCTTCATGCTTGCTGTTTTTCTGTTAACTAATCAAATTAGAAAAATATTTTTTATCACTTTAAAACACTCAGACACTTAAAGTTCATTCTGTATCTCTATATTTAAGACCAGTGTTGGTCTTTGTCATAGAAAGTATAAAAAATGTGCAACACCTCCTTCAAAATGAAGCCAAAGCACCTACTGACTGGTTACAGTATAGATCATAAGCCCCGCCTCCTCCATGTAAACAGATGGGACATGGGTTTAACTATAAAATTAAAGTACACCTGTTTAAAACACAGGCTCTGACATCATAGATATTTCAAATGGTGATGATTTATGTATAAGAATTGTTTATTTAATTGGTTAATTGACTCTAAATAAGGGTGTATAACACCATGATTGACAGCTCTGTTGCAGATTCAGTGGGCTGCACAGATTCTGGCTTCATAAGTGTCACTACCGCCGGTCCTCAGGGTATATTGGCTTCACAATAGGAGGCAGAGATGCGTTGTTCATTATGTCTGAATTATTATTATCTGACTGTTTCACCTGGGAGTGCACGTCCAGCCCCAGGCCCCTCTTGTCAGAGAATATCAGGATGATGATGCTCTTCAGGATGGTCCCCAGGAATGTGTTGATGCCAAACACCAAGGCGCAGAGCTCCTTGGTGAGAGATGAGGCAATCTGGAAGCTACGGAGAGATGACATGTTGCAGAAGGTAAAACATCTGCATCTCCTTTATGTGAATTTGTTGCATTGCTCTGTTTGGGACTCACGTGGCGATGGGCACCAGAAACTGGTAGAAGCCTCTGAAGAGGACATAGGCGATGTAGCAGACCCAGATGTTGTCTGTGGTGCCCATGAGGAGCAGCAGACCGGCCTGCAGGGCTGTGATGACGCCGATGACCAGCTCGGACCAGACGTTCCAGCGGATTTTCACAAAGCCCGCGGTGAAGGAGGTCATCGCACCTGCAGGAAGACACACACACAAGATTGACACTTCCATCACTTGTTGGATAATATTCAGGTCTTCACTGACTTTTACTGCCTCAGCATGTCATGAAGGCGGTTCAAACCGTGTTACCTTTGCTTTACAGCTTTTTGAAGGTCAAAACCTGACGTAATCACTTCACACAATAAAAGGGGAAGATCAGGCACTCAACCTTTGAACGGCAGCTGACAGAAGAAGGCTGACACATCAGATTCTTCACATTTTTTATTTACGGATAAAAAGGCTTTCATCTCTGGAATCAATCCCAGCTGATATTTTGTATGTAGCAAATTAGGATGAAGATAAATTGAAAGATGAAAACCTGATATTTTCTGATTAAAGTTTATGGAAAGGTTAACACCTAAGGGCTTCATTAAACCATGTAAGTGTCCTCCTGCCAGTTTAGTTCAAACTTCATCAGGATTTCTGCAACAAAGACTCTTTGATTGACAAACAAAAACACTCCCTTCAAGACATCCCTTCAAGGCCTTTTGATATTTGCTGTTGCAGGAGTCGCCCCCCTTATGTGTATCTAACATGAGACAGCACGCTTCAGTTGAACACTGACTGTGAAAGTGAAACCAAACAGCAGCGTAGATTTGAAACACCCAATAAGATTTCTCTAAGTGTTGAAGCAGCAGAGAAGGTCTTACTCAGCAGGGTAGAAAACGCCTCCACCGCCCCGTTGTAAACGTGCTTGTTCTCGGTGGCCGGGTACACTTTGTTCCACAGGATGTGGACGTAGAACAGCACCAGGTAGTACCCCGTGGAGTTGAACACCCACCACAAGGACCAGAGCCTCAGGTTGGGCATCTTCACCACGTTCCTCAACTCCAGGAGCATCTGCACCAGGATAGAGTCCTTCCAGCGTGACGAGGAACACGGGAGAGCCACTGAGGGCGCGCTGCTCTCTTTGGGGTTCATTTTGTCCAGTTCGGATTTGTTAGCAGCAGCCGCCAGCACCTTCTGCTCCTGATTCCGGTTGAAAAACAGGGAGCGTTGAGGCCAAGGAAGGCACAGAGCGAGCAGCAGACCGAAGCTGACGAAGCCCAGAGAGATGGCGTTAAGGGTGAAGAAGCTGATGTTGCCAAAAGACAGACACAGCTGGCCCAGAGTCGAGCTGCTGAACACCCCCAGGAGCACGGCGGAGCGCGAGTACCCGGCGACCCGCTGGTAGAGGTCCGGGCTGACCAGGGAGAAGATGTAGGAGGAGTAGGCCACGCGGCACGCCATGGTGATGCCGTAGAAGAACTCCATGAGCTGCATCTGGAGGAGGCTGCTGCCCAGGAGCAGGATGAGCCAGATGACCACCTGACTGATGCCCTGGATGATCAGGACCGGCTTGTAGCGCAGGAGATCCGTGAGGAGGAAGGCCGGCACCAGGACGGCCATGTAGGAGTACGTGAGCACAGGAGTGATCTCATTGGTCACCTGGAAAATACAAGAAGGCAATCAAGGACAGAGTACCAACGAAGAAATAGATTACTTTGAGGTATTAAAACCTTGTAATGGTATTCAAATGAAACATCTTAAATTAGTCTAACTTGTGCAAAATATTTTTCTTATATTTATTGATGATAATTCCATCCATCCATCCTCTACCGCTCCAGGGTAGGGCTCCGGTGACCCTGCAGACTGGGTGAACTGGCTCTTGGTGGTTTTCTCAATCAGGTGTCTGGGCTGCTCTTTGTCTGTCCCCTCACCTAGGACCTGTTTGCCATGGGGGACCCTACCAGGAGCAGTTTCCCTCGACAGCATAGCTCCTCGGATCACTGGGGCTCTGAAACCCCTCCACCACTTTAAGGTGGCGGCCCATGGAGGGGGTGAATATTTTATTCTACTTATACAATACTTTCATAACACATATTCTTTCTCTTGGTGTAATACTTTGACTTTTGCTCTATTTGTCTCTTCTGGTGTATTTTTGTCCTCGTCCTGCACAGACAGCACTTTCTCTTCCCGTGTATAGCCTCAAACATATGACCCCGAACAGCTGCTGGTGTCTCCTGGAAATGTGAACTCTTATCTCCACAATCCAGCTTGACAGAGTAATCAATAAACAGTAGACCTTAGTTATCAATATGACGTCACCTTGTGAAGCGGGTCAACGTGACACAACAAGTGTAACAGTGCCTTTGCACATATTTGTCTGGGGTGAAGCATGCTGTATCTTTGAGGCTGCTTTTAAACTTTGAACCATGGAGTTAAGATTTAAGTGTGACCTGGACTCACTTTGTAAATGATAGAAATATAAAACTAGAAAATAAAATCTGAATAAACATGTCAGGCAGATTGAGCAAAGAGCAATAAACTCATCCAACATTCCTCCTGTTAAAAAACTAGAGTCTAAACAGTAAATTAGATGTATGACCTTCAATTTGTAGCCCCAGTGCATGCTGGGAGGGCTCACTTCATGTAACAATCACATGATCAGCATTGAGCACACGGTTATTGAATTAGCTTGATTCAGAGAGTTCAGATCACTCCTCAACGTTGTTAACTACACCTTTTATAATCTGTTCTTTTTGTTCTCTGCCTCTCAGCTGCTGTTACTCTTCACTCAATCAGTCTAGCTTTATTTGCGCAGCGCCCATTCACAGCTTTACACGCAGAGCAGGTCTAGACTGCTCTCGTTGTTATGTCTTTATAAGAAGCTGAGCATTAATCCATCTTGAGCCCAGACCCGGCGAGGAGACGCTTCCTTTGAAGAGGCAGAAACCTCGAGCAGAGTCAGCCTCTTTGGTGGACAGCCGTCTGCTGCAGCCAAACGGGCCAGGAAGCGGAAACTACAAATTCTGATGACCTTTCCTCCTCTTTAAAGACTTAAAGGTACCAGGAAATAAAGCTGTGTGATCTACACATCACAGTCCACTGATGATATCACAGCTATTCTTTGATTATAAACTCCCAAAGCTCATTACACTGACCCACTTTGGAGGAATGTGAACTTTGGCCACAGTGAGGTGGATCAGCAAACTCCCCCAGGGGCTTCCTTAACTTCTGCTGTGTAATGAGTGCCTGACTGCAAGGAGAAAGTCTCACAGGTTGACTTTGACCGTTTTCTGTAAGTTCAGTTTCCACATATTCAAATTCAAAGACACAGACTTCAGTGTGAGGATGCGTACTAACCTGTTCCCTTGTGAAGTTCTTCTCAGGGCTGAGCAGGTATGGTGTAATGAAGGGCTCCCCAGGTTTCACCGATGCCATAAACCCATAGAAACACAAGAATATCACGGCCCACCTCCACTTTCGGGGCTCCTTGGTGTCCACCGAGGGGCCTCCAGAGGGAGACGGAGCCAAAGCTACCTCCCCGTCTTCAAGCCGCACGCTGTCTTCACATGCAGGTACCTTCAAGTCCATCTTCTCCTCTGAGCTCTCCCCACTTTGTGCCGTGTCGTCTTCCACCATTGTGTGAGCTTGTTGTTAGTGCACCACTCTGAGATGCAGAGTGTAACTTTTCTTTCTGCTCGGTCAGCTCACCATGTGAGGATTTGTTATGACTTAACTCTGCAGAATTCCTACGTGAACTTGGGTTTCAAACTTCAATCAATCTGCACACTCCTCTAAACTAGTCTGCCTCTCCATGCCACTAAAGACACTGAAATGAAATGGTGGGAATGAGTCATTTAACAGGGGGATGACAGGGTGGTTAAAATGCTACATGCTTCCATTTACATGTAAGAGAAAACGTTGACCTTCGCTCCATTCATTTTCTGACAGCAGCAGCAGAGTCGGGTGTCATTGTTAACCTGAAAAGATAACAATGTTGTCAGTTTAGTCAGACTGTTTTGACACTGCAGCTGACATTAGAGCATGAATGTGTTATTGACTTTGAGAGCAAAACACTGCAAATAAACAGAAAGGGCTGAAGTGATTATGATTATTGAGAAGTCTGAGGCTTATCGGTCTGATGATTAGTGGCTTTAGTGTGAAAGTTTGAAAAAATATCCTTAGAAAGCTTCTTAAAGTCTGACCAGAAGTCCAACACATACTAAATATTCAGGTTGCAGCGACATGTGTCTCATTTTCACTCTGGATGTTATATTTATTTATGTTTAAATTCAGCAAAAATGAAAAATATTCTGTTGAATAGTCCTCAATATGTAGTCTACAACATGAAAACTTCACACAGTTAGCTGAAGGAGTGAATAATGTTGCTTGATCTACGTGGTCAGACTTTAAAAGCAATGCAAACAAGTTACAAAAGCAGCCTATTGAGTAACAGTGTGTTAGCATGCAGGAGCCTCACATGCCAGCACACCACTAAATAAAGCTTCACTCAGGATAACGTTTAAGTGCTAATGTGCTGAACCCTGCAGTAGATACTCTGTGTGTGTTCCTCTGTTTATTTGACAGTGAAAAACACGTGCATTAACACCCTTCACTGCACAATTCACAACGCAGGTGTGCAATCCTAGTTAGCACGCTAGTTGTGGAGTCTAAAAACAATGCACTCTCCTAGCTCCTGAAGGCTTTTCTAACTCACACACTCTTTATGTGAAGCATCAATGAGCAGATTTAGTCAACAAAGAGTCGGTTTGATCATTATAAAGTCTAAACATGTTTATTACAGTGATTAGAGGACACAAAATCGAGGAAATGTTACATACCTCGTGAGCTCCATCTGGGGCTGCAGCCTGATTTGCCAAACGTCTGCTCGCTCGTCGCGGTGCCTTCTGGGAAACGTAGTCATTCAGTTGACTTTCGCGTAAAAGCCAGAAGCTTAGAAAAAACTGAATGACACAATTTTTAAAATTCATTTTTTTCTTTCATATGTCCTTTATTAAACAATTTTGCACAATTTAAATACAATTTAGTTTAAATTAAACAAATCACCTTCAGCTTTTTCCCGAGCAAGTGCTTTGTGTGAGCTCACCATCTGCTGGACAAATGATGTCACTTTGAAAACATAAATGAATTCATATCAAGCATATTCTTATTAAATTGTTTAAATAAATGTATGGCTGATATTAATTTTGATCTTCTTAAGTTTAGTTAGAGTTTGAGTTTGATATTTAGATTTTTCTTTGAGTTTTTTATGACAAATGGCCACTACATGGTTATTCCTGCAGTGTTTATAAAGTCTGATGAATATAATTTGTCTTAAAATAAAATAATAGGTTTCTTTATTTAAATTGACCCCTCCTCCTGTGAGGGTTGAATATGTGGTGTTCACGAGTGTCTGTTTTACAGATTCATGCATTAAGTTACTATTCCCAAGATGGTCACCAATGTTTAAATACTAGGTAAAGTTTAAATGTTTTTTTAATCAGGAAAGAGGAGTGGTTGATAAAACATAGCTGTTTATGGAAGAATAGCTCAACAAGATACAACCAGTGAGTCAAATGAAAGTTACAAAGCCATTTATTTTGAAATGATTGAGCATTTTCTGGACTATTACAGTAAAAACTTAGATAGTTGATAGACAGAAAGGAAATGGGCATTTTTAATAAAAGAGAACAACATTTTCCCCAAGTCTGGGAATCTGAGAGATTTTAAAGAGTGAGTGCAGACAAATAAACATCCAGTAGATGGCAGCAGCGCACCATGTAAACTAGAATGACTGCTATGTAAACATGAGGCAGACAAGTTGATGGAAAATGTATGGATGAAATGTTCATGATCCCCAGAGAATAAGCCCACTCACTTTTAAGATCCCTTTCTACTACTGTCTGTACTTTTGATTAAAGATACTCTTACAGCTTAAAGTTTGCTGAAAATATTCATGTTCCCTTGAGGATGAACTCTTGTGTCATCTGTATGTCAGGTTTATTATTTCTCCTGTGCTTATAATCCAAACACCTGCAAAGCTAGCAATATGCCCATAACTTCTATGCAAACATACAGGGTTCATTGTATTACTGTATCTGCTGAACTTACAAGGGAGTCCTGGCAAAGGCAGCAGCATAAAAAGTTTCAAAAAGAGAACAAGACAAAACATAAAGTAACAAGTAACTAATACATCAATTTATAAATGAGCAGTGTTCAGCTCTAAAAACATGAGCACAAGCTGATCAGATGATCCTTGATCCTAGTTTTAAAATCATCCAATCAAATTAAAGAATCCAGTTTCAGGTGACCTTGAAGCTCAAACCAAGACAAGGAAGCAAAGACATTAAAAGCACATTATTAAATTGTTTGAATAAATGTATTGCTTATATTAATTTTGATCTACTTAACTCAGGTATGGGAACCTAAACACAGCAAAGACTGCTCTCACAATGATAACCAATCAGCCTGTTATTCCTGCAAAGTGTTTATGGTAAGTATGACAAATAGAATTTGTCTTAAATTAAATCTACATGTCAGTGATAATATGTTTCTTTATTTAACTTGACCCCTTCTCCTTAATTGTGGAGTTGAATATGAGATGTTCATGAGTGTCTATTTTACAGATTCATGCATTAAGAGGACTAGTTGATAATAAAAAGCTGTTTATGGAAGAATAGCTCAACAAGATACAACCAGTGAGTCAAATGAAGGTTACAAAGCCATTTATTTTGAAATGATTGAGCATTTTCTGCACTATTACAGTAAAAACTTAGATAGTTGATAGACAGAAAGGAAATGGGCATTTTTAATAAAAGAGAACAACATTTTCTCCAAGTCTGTGAATCTGAAAGATTTTAAAGAGTGAGTGCAGACAAAGAAACATCCAGAAGATGGCAGCAGCGCACCATGTAAACTAGAATGACTGATATGTAAACATGAGGAAGACAAGCTGATGGAAAATGTATGGATGAAATATTCATGATCCCCAGAGGATAATCCAACTCAATTTTAAGATCCCTTTCTACTACTGTCTGTACTTTTGATTAAAGATACTCTTACAGCTTCAAGTTTGCTGAAAATATTCATGTTCCCTTTAGGATGAACTCTTGTGTCATCTGTATGTCAGGCTTACTATTTCTCCTGTGCTTAGAATCCAAACACCTGCAAAGCTAGCAATATGCCCATAACTTCTATGCAAACATACAGGGTTCTTGTATTACTGTATCTGCTGAACTTACAAGGGAGTCCTGGCAAAGGCAGCAGCATAAAAAGTTTCAAAAAGAGAACAAGACAAAACATAAAGTAACAAGTAACTAATACATCAGTTTATAAATGAGCAGTGTTCAGCTCTAAAAACATGAGCACAAGCTGATCAGATGATCCTTGATCCTAGTTTTAAAATCATCCAATCGAATTAAAGAATCCAGTTTCAGGTGACCTTGAAGCTCAAACCAAGACAAGGAAGCAAAGACATTAAAAGCACATTATTAAATTGTTTGAATTAATTTATTGCTTATATTAATTTTGATCTACTTAACTCAGGTATGGGAACCTAAACACAGCAAAGACTGCTCTCACAATGATAACCAATCAGCCTGTTATTCCTGCAAAGTGTTTATGGTAAGTATGACAAATAGAATTTGTCTTAAATTAAATCTACATGTCAGTGATAATATGTTTCTTTATTTAACTTGACCCCTTCTCCTTAATTGTGGAGTTGAATATGAGATGTTCATGAGTGTCTATTTTACAGATTCATGCATTAAGAGGACTAGTTGATAATAAAAAGCTGTTTATGGAAGAACAGCTCAACAAGATACAACCAGTGAGTCAAATGAAAGTTACAAAGCCATTTATTTTGAAATGATTGAGCATTTTCTGCACTATTACAGTAAAAACTTAGATAGTTGATAGACAGAAAGGAAATGGGCATTTTTAATAAAAGAGAACAACATTTTCTCCAAGTCTGGGAATCTGAGAGATTTTAAAGAGTGAGTGCAGACAAAGAAACATCCAGAAGATGGCAGCAGCGCACCATGTAAACTAGAATGACTGCTATGTAAACATGAGGCAGACAAGTTGACATTCATGATCCCCAGAGGATAATCCCACTCACTTTTAAGATCCCTCCTACTGCTGTCAATAGTTTTGATTAAAGATACTCTTACAGCTTTTGAATAGATGACACAAAAGTTAGCTGGAAATATTCATGTTCCCTTGAGGATGAGTGTTGACTGATTCATTCAAAAAGCCTTAAAAATATGTTGCACAATGAGTTCAGAGAACCGCTCCTTTGCCCTCTGATGTCTGAGACGTCGACCTGCTGAACTTTGACCCCGACATCCTCTCCTGTCTGGCTTTCCTCTGAAGCAGCATCACCATCCTGCTCCTGAACTTCTCTCCCACAAAGGCGTACAGCACGGGGTTGATGCAGCTGTGGAGAAGTGCTAAACTGTTGGTTATATCCAGAGCGAGGTTCACCGACCTCCTCATGGCACAGTTGTACGGTATCACCTCTGCCCTCAGGAGCGTGTCCACCATCATGGTGATGTGGTATGGCGTCCAGCACAGGAGGAACACAATCACCACGACTATGATCACCTTCATGGCGCGGTGCTTCTGGAAACCTCGTGTGCGCAGCAGCCTTGTGATGGTGATGATGTAGCAGGTCACCATGACAGTAAGAGGGAGGAAAAAGCCAAAAATATGGCGGAACCCACGTGTGGCGACCCTCCAAGAAGAGGCGCTGCCAAGGTCAAAGTTTTCAAAGCAAGCCATTCTCCAGGAGTCGGCGTCTAGCTTGGATGCCTCGTAGAACAGTGCAGGAAGAGCCAGAGCCGAACCAAGGGCCCAGACTCCTGCACAGAGGAGCCAGCTGCACACCCTCTGACGACTTTGCAAACTCTCACCAGCGTGCACGATCACAAGATAGCGATCGACGCTGATGCATGCCAGGAAGAGGATGCTGGTGTAGAAGTTGGCTTCAGTGATGAGGTTTAGGAACTTGCATATAAAGTCTCCAAACACCCATCCTTGGACGAGAGCTACAGCCCAGAAGGGGAGAGTTAGCGCCAACAAACCATCTGCCACTGTCAGGTGAAACAAATACACGTCTGATGGCGTCAGCTTCTGCTTGCTGGTGCCGATCACCCACCCAACTAACAGGTTCCCTGGTATTGCAAGTAGAAAGATGCAAAAGAGAATGATACACAGGGCTGTAGCTGCTGTAGGACCCAGAGGTTTGGTCTCGCATGGTAACGTCTTTGGATCCACAACGTAGGGTGTTTGATTTTTGTGGACGGTTTCATTCAGACTCTCCCAGAAATCTTCATCGAAGATGGCGGTGAATGACATGACTGGGGGGATAACAGACTGGAGCTAGTACATGGTCACAGCAGTGCAAACACAGCTTTTACAGCAGCTTCTCTTAAACATGCAGGAGGCTTAAAGACATGTTCGCACAAATAGTGCACTAGACAATCTGAAGAGCCTCGCAAATATAGAAGAGATATTCAGAGAGTTAACTATATCAGTGTTAGTTTTTCTGCAATTTCTCCCTAAAGTTCAGTGTTTTTTATGCTAATGTGGCAAGAGGGGGGAACTGAGGGTTGGCGAATAATGAACAAGAAACAATCTAACTGACCCAACAACAAGTTCAAGTCTTCACGCCTCAAGTAAAGGACCAACAAGCAGACAAGACAAAAACTAACATTCCCTCATTATTCACTTCATATTCAGGGTATTCATTTACATTCATACAAACACAATAAGGTTATTCTGATGCTCTCATGCATGTGTAGTGGGAGCAGTGGTTCTAGTCTTGGTTTTTCATTGTTGGCCTTAAATGCAGCCTCTTGAAAGTAAGTCCACCCCTCCCCTGGTCCAGCCCCTTAATTAGCTGAGCCATATATAAAGCACCTGTGGCAGCATGGCTTCCTTTTCGTCCTGGCTGCTTGCTGGTTGCCACATGTTCTGTGTGCTGAGGTAGGTTATGTATCAAAATGATTAATCCAAGCCTGTTGTAAGTCATTTTTCATTTACTTGAATGTAACAAAGTTTAATTTGTCTTGAAATAGCCCCCTGTCTGCTGGTCTGCCTCATGTGATCTGGTGTCTGGTTTGCTAAGGTTTGTCTTTTTCAAATATTATTAATTCGTTGCTGAGCTGTGGAGATATTTTTGCCTATGTGAATGTATTCACCTTAATGCATTTTAAAACTTAACCAACTGGTTTATTTGCTTTTCTGTGTTTAATACTTTTGTTGTTTCTCCTGTAGTGAGGTGGTTGCCGGCTGCTGGTGGACACAATAGTTTGTACCCCTGTTGGCCATGATCGCTGTGATGAGAGGCTGGCACCCCTCACTTCCCCTACCATATTGCTATTTTTAAATTGTCTTTTGATTTGAAGTGTCCTTTTTAGAATAAAATAAAATAACTTTGATACAACTTCCTAAATTGACTAATTTACACATGAGAATAAACACTCTACTCAAAGTACCATCCCTTCCCCTGCGAGAAGTAAATAAGACTCACCTTCTGCCCGGCTGTATGGTTTTAAAAAGATGGCAAACACCAAAATGAGTCTGTGTCGAGACTCATCCTCTTAAGTGGATTTCTTTTCTTCATGGAGTTGACCCAATGTCCTGTTTGCATCCTCAGTGTGTTACAGCACATGCATGTGTCACAGCTCATGCATGTCATACTTTCTTTGCAATGGAAGTTTTATTGTAATTTAATGCAACATGTAACCAAAAAACAGCTGCCCTCTACTTTTTATTTTTGGTAGATGTACATTTTCTATTTTTTTTTTTTTGACAAGCAGAAAGCTAAAGAACTTAGTAGCTCGGACGGGTTGAAGAGTTGAAAAATGTGCCCACATGAGGTGTGTTCTGTTTGTCATGGTGTAACCTCCGCTGTGTGGTAAGGTGTTTTACCACCCTGCAGCTGTGACACTTTCTGGAAGTGAAACATTTTGTTCTCACTTTTGTTGTTGCAAAAGTCCAGTATCATTCCCCTCATATATTCCCACATTGATGCATCAATTTTTATTTCTTTCCCTTAAGCCAAATGTCCAGCTACTGATGAAGCAAAAGTCAGAAATGTCAGAGGATGGAGCCCACAGGTGAGTGCTAGAGAGGGGCCTCCTCACCAACACATTCCTCCTCTCCATCTCTCCCCTCACTTCACCTCTGCCTCCATAAATCACCTCATCTAAGGTCATGACAGCTAAGATCTACAATTATCATGGCAATGTGTTGCCTCATAGCTGCAGCTGTCCAGACACATAATGTCTCCACATCTGTCACTTCAGCTTCCATCAGGAGGACACATGACAGTCTCAACAGGACAGGCCTGTTTTTAGTTCCTGCTGACTTTGGTAAACACGGTCATGCTCAACAATGTGTTTGTCTGTGAATGTGTGTGTGTGGGAGAGAGACTCAGAATAGAGTCAATATCAATGCTTTTGTATTTTCTTGACCTATTTCCAGCCCTTCTTTTGTTGTAATGCTCAAGTTCAAATCTAAAATGAAGCATTATTCACATTATTCACAATATAAAGGCCTAGCCTAATACTCAGTTTTCCTCAACACATATTTCTGAAGCATTTTAAATCAGCTGTATAAAAAATGCTTTAACATGTCTGCAAATAAGTCTAAATATGCAGCCATAGAGGGGAAATATTACACACGTTGATGCAATGCTCCAAAGATAAGGCTGAAATTACTGCAAATCTGCAAATTACATATTCTTTGAAATAATCAGAACAAAAGAAAGTTCAAAAAAGGATTTGAATCCCTATGCCACAAATTCCCTGATGGTGATTGTTAACTCTGTATCACTCAGCAGAGCCTCACAGTTCCTCAGGAACCCTCACCAGCATGCCACACTCTTCTTCATCTTGCATTTCACTCAACAAAGCATGCAAACAATAATCTGAAACTTGGCACAGACATGTACCTTCTTGGAAGCTGAGACAGAGGCCAGTTCTCTGAAATGACCTGATTGACATCAAGATTGTCTTTCAACCTTCTAAAGACAAGAGAAAATATTTTCCTTTGCCGCAGGGAGGCTGTCAATGTCAGGTTAGAGGTCCTGAACACTACATGCAAATTCAACCACTGTACTGAGTGATTGTTTCTGAGGTTATGATGTAAACTGAAGGGAATCCCTGCAAGTTTTCAGTGCTTCCGGAGAAGGAGGATGCAAACACATTTATTTACATGATAGAATTGAAGTGAAGGAAAACTTCAAAAATCAGGAGCCTGTTCTGCTGGTGTCCCTCATGTGCTGCTCCAAAAACACAGACTTCATGAATATGTTGTTTTTCTGATGATCTGGTGATTTTTAACACACATACATCAGTTAAACGATCCTGTGTTGTCGTGGTGGTGACAGCATGTACACTCATTACTATTATTTTAACATACCTTGTTATCAAACTGTGTTGTACTTGTTTTACGAGTCAGTCCTGTGAAAGAACAACTATGTAGTTTCTGTCTTTGTTTCCCCTCATATATTTGACTAGAAGAGAAGAAACTTGTTCATAATTGCAGGGCTTATAAAGTAGTAAATCTGAAGTACATCACTCTGAGTGTCACTAGGTTTACTCTAGACTCTTTGGTTCAAGCAATAATTACATGTGCAAACTAATAACATGTGCAATAATTACCTCTGTGCAATACCTATAATTCATGTCAGTATTTGGCAAAATCCCATATATGACACCTTTGCCTCTATTTTGTATTTTTCCTATATTTTTAACACTTTCTTTAAATGGGAGTAACTGTAAACTAAAAAGCAATTTCCACTAGGGGATCAACAAAGTACTTCTGATTCTGATTCTGACATATAAAATAAATCATTTGATGGTCAGGCTTCATCTGTCTATTATAGCACATTTCGAGTGAAGTAGACATAATAAACTTAATCGAAGCCAGAAAACAATCACAGTGATCTTGATTTTGGATATCGACGTTTATTTAATTTGACAAACTCCATACAAGGAGTCTTGACCTGCCCAAACACTCAATATGATGCGCACTACGAATTTATGACAGGCATCATAGTGGGCACTCTCATTATTTGGGGTCCTGAGTGTAAAAAACGCGGAAGTGCCAGGCGGAAGGAGCCTCGACGGAAGCGGTTTGGTCTGTCAAGGGAGGAAAAAATTAGCCGAATTTGACACAAAGAGGTTAATCCCACCAAATAGCACCGATCATTCCCCCCTTTTTCCTCGACACCGGCGTCCGCGATGATCCTGTTAGAAATCAATAACCGCATCATAGAAGAGACGCTGTCGTTGAAGTTCGACGGAGCTTCAAACGGGTGAGAAAATCATCGTTACACCTGGCTAACAATGCTAACGTCAGCTAGCCTCCCCTTCGCGGATTTAATAAATATGTACACATTCGATTCTGCAGAGGGGGCTTTGATTGAGACTGAAAACCATTTGCAGAAATGCACACGTCAGCTAGGTTGTTGCATTTGATGCGAAAATGATAAAAAAAAAAGGGGAGAGCTAAATTAACTTGCTGATCCGCCGTGACTGGTCTGCCTGAAGCTGGGGTGTGTCTGCACGGTCAGTATGGGACAGAATGTCTAAACCCAGTCTGTTTTACCCCCTCTGATTGTTCTTTTAAAGCCTAAGGAAGGAAAATAATAAATTAGATTACATAAATCAGCTACCATAGACCTGCTGGACCCTAAATAAAACAGATTAATGAATATATTTAAGGCTGCAGAGGCTCAAACTAGCTAATATGTATGGCTTGCATTTTAATCTTTTTTATTTGTATTTATTTCAGACTCATTTTAATTTAATACTATTCTATTGTTGCATCATTTATTTTTGATTATTTGCTTTTATTTATTTATTTACTTAAGTTTTTTTTCGTTGTCTAGAGTCCCCTGAAGCCTGACGTCACCACATACAAAACCACAATAACTTCACTAAACATGTATTTTAGTCAATTTAAAAAGCTTTATTGCATCCCAAGCCGTTAACCACACTGTATCACATTATAATTAGATTCTATTCCCCTCATATGTGTGTTTTTAACTCATTTATTTGCAGGCAGCGTCTACTTGTCAGCCACTTCCGCATTCCTGTCGCTAATCTGAGTCAAGTCTGTGCAGAGGCTGCAGCAGCTTCTCCTTGGATCATGCAGAGAATGCACTTTGGACAGGCTGCTGCAGCATCTGCCTTTTTAAAGAAGTAGTTACTACTGTTCCTGCTCAAAATAGAGTCTGACTGCATAAAGAAGCATGACATAATGTAAAAAGTGGACAAAAACACTGTAGAATATAACTGTGTATGTGGGGACATATCATAGATAGAATGCTAACCGTTTAAATGAAGTAAAATAGACTGTATAAGCTTAAAATGCAACCATGAATACTTGTTATTATTCTTTTAACCCAAAATAAAGTCTTTAAAATTGCACTCTAGCCCTATAATGACTAAGATACCAGCAGATATTTAACTTATTTTCATATTTAATCAAGAAAAGCATCATTTTCCTTTTTTAAACTGAGATGCAGGGACCAGTGTGAAATATATGTGAGTTGGTAGGCTTGACATAAATGACTATTTTCCTTGTATCTCATCTTCTCTGTTTTTCCCTGCAGAACCAAGCCAGAAGCTGTGGATGTGACATTCGCAGGTGAGACTTAACATGATAACTTAATATGATGAGTTGAAATGTCCTTGTTTGGGTCCCGTCACATAGTTCTGCTTAGTTGCTGCTCTTGATTGGTCAAATGAGATATTGAGCTATTTTTGGAAAGAGGTTTTTTAGCTCTGTCCACTTCTGCATCACAGGCGAGTTATGTTTCTGTTATGCAATCAACCTGTTGCGCAGAATAAGCCCTGCCAAGTGACGCAGAGTATTGCATCTCAAATGTGAAATCTGAAACAGCCTTTTGTCATTGCATGAATCGAGGTCACTGTTGAGTATCGTTTCTTTTTAAGTGCAAAATGTGAATCAGGAGCTCGTGCCTCATGAATTCCCTGCATGCTTTAACATTTCTCATTCTGTGATGCAGACTTCGATGGCGTCTTGTACCACATCTCCAACCCCAATGGGGACAAGACCAAAGTGATGGTCAGCATCTCGCTGAAGTTCTACAAGGAGCTGCAGGAGCATGGAGCTGACGAGGTATGACGTAAAGAAAAGAAAGTGCGTCTCTGTGCCTGCCTGGACAGAAACAGGGCCCCCCAGACTCAAACTGAAACCCTCACTTTCACATTCCTCAACTCCTGCATACCTTTAATGAACTAACACAAACCAGGGTGCTGCAAGATCATGCTTTAAATTATCCAGTGCTGACGTGTCTGTGTCTTTTAGGTCCTTGAATGGACGTGTAAAGACTTTTAAAGAATGCAAATGCACCTTTGTGAAAGCACCTTTCCTTCAGTGTGACAAAAAAGTTTATAACACCATGTTCTTGTGATCATTTTCAAGTCAAACTTTTAATTTCCATGCAAACAAGCATGCCTGCAACAATGAAAACACTGTGCTGATGAATCCAGGAGAACACTGAATGAGCCTCTGATAGTTATCTACACACACACACACACACACACACACACACACACACACACACACACACACACACACACACACAGACACACACACACACACACACAGAGACACACACACACACACACACACACACACCTCCACTAGCAGAGCTCTGTTGCCATGTAAGGAAAAAAGCAGCTGCCGAGGCCTCTGCTCGAAACAGGAAGCGAGTGTGTGTGACTCACTCCAGGCGAGGAAGTGCTGACTGCGAGAAGCAGCCACTGTGTGTGTGTGTGTGTGTGTGTGTGTGTGTGTGTGTGCGTGTGCGTGTGTGTGAGGATGTCTTGGCTGCCGTCCAGGTCCAGCCGACTTCCCTATTTGTTCTCTTACGCTCAGAAGCGGAGGGATGGATGAATGGATCGGCAGTGTCACAGTGTGGCTGTGAAACGTCTATTTGGAGAGCTGTGTTAACACTGGTTTACCCTCACACACTCTTATCTCTGATCAAATTCTGCACAGATTACAAAAAAACAAATCTTTGTTGACTTTTGAGTGTTTTTCATATTCCTGCCGCCCAGTTCATTCCACAGTGACAGGTATCCATTACAGAGGCCCCCATGTAGAGAATCAAACCTCTCAGTCACACACACCTCCTTTCCTGTCCTTTGTTGTGCTGTGAGTTTGTTTAGCCGTCTGGCTCCACGTTTAGTAGCGTTTCTTCCCATCTCTTAAATCACCTGCTTTGTCTCTGAAGGATTCCCCCGCAGGCTACGAGACCGAGGCGTCCACAGCTCTGATAATCAAAGGGTGGCTTTGAAAGTGCCTGTTTGAAAACATTTAAATCTCTTGAGGACTCTGGGAAGCCTTTTTCTACTTGTATATCAAAACATGCCTCATCTTAAGTGTCTGATTTATAAACAAGACTCTTTTATTTCCTCTTTGTGTTGTGTTTTTTCTCTGTGAAGTCTCATCACACTAAAAGCTTTGTTTTTCATTTCAGCTGCTCAAGAGGGTCTATGAGAACTTCCTGGTTTCACCAGAGTCTGGTAAGTCCCTCTCTCCTTTTAGATTAGATTTTTTTTACTGACTGAAATAGCCGCCTTTGCTTTTAGTGGACTAATGAAGCAAAAACAAAGGTTTTAAACTCAACTTAGTTCCTCATTTCTAGTTTTTTTTTCACAGTGCAATATGTCAGGTTGTGAAACTTTGTCTTCTCCCCTTTGTGAATCAAATCTGGAGTCTTAGATGATGAAATTAAGGTCACTTCTTAACCCTTCTTAACTTAAGGAGTGGAGGAAAAGAGAGATGCTAGAAGGAGAACAAGGAGGGCAGAGCCAGGGGGGGAGAAGCCTGCCTGTGCTAGAGCTCACTCCTGCTCTACCTCCAGGCTGTACGCTCTACCTCCCCATGTCCCTTCAACTCAAATTGTGCATAAAAACTCAAATCAGAATGCAGGGACAGAAATTTTAGTGCTAAAGGAGGACCCGAAGACCCCCTTCCCACACAGTGTTTGCATGTTTTTCACGTTCTATAATGGTTTTCTTTTCCTCCCAGGCTACAATGTGTCCCTCCTCTACGACCTGGACGCTCTACCCTCCAACAAAGATGATGTGGTCCACCAGGCGGGCATGCTCAAGAGGAACTGCTTCGCCTCCGTGTTCGAAAAGTACTTCAAGTTCCAGGAAGAGGGCAAAGAGGGCGAGAAGAGGGCCGTGGTCCACTACAGAGACGACGAGTCCATGTACGTTCAGCGTCAGACGTCTCCTTTCTGTCGTTCAGTAGTTTAAACTTGAAGTTGGCTTTTTTTTTTGTGAGCTGTGTCTCTGAGGAGGATTACCCTGTCGGGTTTGTGTTAATCCTGGTCCCTCTGGAGGTCTTTAACCTCTCACTCGTCTCGTCTTTCTCAGGTATCTGGAGGCCAAGAAAGACAGAGTGACGGTGGTGTTCAGCACAGTGTTCAAAGACGATGACGATGTCATCATCGGCAAAGTGTTCATGCAGGTGAGTGTGAGGATGAGGAGGATGAAAGGCAGTCATTGAGTACATTTGTTAGTTTGAGCAACAACGAGAACAATTCTAAGTAATCTAAAATACAAGAACAAGATAAAGTAGGAGGGATTAGAAAAGAAGGGTGTAAATGTTATTTACAGTCTTGTTAGAATAATTCAGATGGAGGTGAAAATATTGAAGAGAGCCTTTTAGGTATAAAACAGTAAGGTGTGTGAAGAATTAGTGTTCAAAGCGTTGTTTGTCTCGCTAATGTTGCACAATTCAAATACTCATTTTGCAGGGTGGGACCACAAAGCTAGCAATTAGGGTCTTTGAGAAATCTGTTAGCATTCCCAAGATGGATTGACAGGTTCACTAGATTTTTAAGATTGACTGATGTGTAGTTCATGTAATTTTGCTAAGGTATGTGGTATGAAATGAGGATAACTATCTGAGAATGTGGACCAAAAGACATTAGCTTACATTAGCTTAAGAAGTCTGCTGCTAACTACAGAAGCAAATATTAACTTGAATACTAAAGTAATGTATAAATCACATGTCTAGTATGTTCTCCCTTTTCTTATTTGTCCATAAAAACGTTTTTGCTATTAAGATGTTTTTTTTCTAAATAAGCTAACACGCTAACATTTCAAGAACTTGAATTCATAAATAATGTATAAATAAGGGTTGAATAGTGTTTTCCTTTTTAGTTTTCTCAATTTAAAGGATGTTTTTAACCAACAAAATGTGTCCTCAGGTTGAGCTATTATTTTTTTTCTTACTAATAAGCTAACAGGCTAACATTAACAGAGCTAGAATGCATAAGTAATGTTTGTTATAAGGGCAGAATAGTTCATATTTCCTCCATATTTAGTTTTTTAATTTTTAAGCATTAAGCTAACATTTTTAGCTAACGTTTTGACTAACATTAAGCTAACTTCACAGATATGTTTGGAAAATTTCCTCAAACAAGTAATATATGTTAGAATCTTTACACTAAAACTCAAAAATGTATATAACTAATACAAACAGGAAGTGTTTCTGTTTATTTTGTGTGTAGTGTAACATTAATATAATGAATATATGTGTAAACACAGCTGAATGGACAGTAATGCACCTCTTCTCTTGATTTAACAAAGGCAATTAACATACAGAAACTGATACTGTCATTGTTTGCTTTGTGTGCTTCTGTAGGAGTTCAAAGAGGGTCGGCGAGCCAGCCACACGGCCCCCCAGGTGCTGTTCAGCCACAGGGAGCCCCCTCTGGAGCTGAAGGACACAGACGCCGCCGTCGGGGATAATATTGGCTACATCACCTTCGGTCAGTTCATGAAAACGCCACCTGAGACCTTCTTTGACCTGAGTTATGGACTGTTACATCAAGATGAGTTGATATTAATGTTTGTGCAAAATGTTTGCAGTGTTGTTCCCACGTCACACCAATGCCAATGCCAGAGACAACACCATCAACCTCATCCACACCTTCAGGGACTACCTGCACTACCACATAAAGTGCTCCAAGGTCAGTTCAGCTCAGACAGGGTCCAGTTTCTGTTCTGTTTTTTATTCACAGTTTTTCAAACAAATCTTCACTTTGCTGTTAGTTCTCATCCCAGTTTTGCACTTTGGGGTCAACCGTACATCCTTGAATGTTAGCAATGCACCTGTCCAACAAGCGGAAAGTCTGTTTTAAACACAGGCTGCAAACTCACCATTAAGTCCTTCTCTGTGATTGTCATCTTCGTACCTTCTTCACAATAGAAAGTCCAGTTCTGTCTGTGACTTCAAACAAAGGTCCCCACCTGATGACAGCTCGCTCTGCCACCCTCAGTCATCATACAGGTTTCTTCAGAGTCGTGCGTGGGCGTTAGTGTACACTGTGAAATTGATGCATACCTTGAATGGTTCCTCTAATGGGACTGTAAGCTCTAATCAAAGCCATTTTTTACATGACTAACATTTCAGAAACTTCTCTGTGATTTCGTTGATGTTTGAGATAATGGGAGTGGATGTGTCGGCATCAGACAGCAGGGAGTCTGCGTGGGTGACACAGTGAATGGATTTATGAGCAGATGACAGTGTGGGGATTACACATTGGAGTGTTCACTTCTGTCCCCAGCTGCTGTGCACTGTGTTTAAAATGCTGCACATGTCACAAGATGTTGACCGCTCACTTTTCTTTAAAGGAAATTCTAAACGATGTCGACACTTGCGCTGTTGAAAGAACAAAAGAATCTCATCATCAATTTGTTCCGATTTGTTGAAGATAAGTTGAGGGCTTTTGAAAGCGAGAATCCCCTCACATGTAGTGTTTTTTCTTTCCCACAGGCCTACATTCACACACGTATGAGGGCCAAGACGTCAGATTTCCTCAAGGTGCTGAACCGTGCTCGACCTGACGCCGAGAAGAAGGAGATGAAGACCATGAGGTAAGTAGCCTCCTCTTCTCAACTCCTAGTTTTTATAACAGTGCTCAAATGTTTTAATACTAACTTATAATATTAGAGGAAAAATGTTATCCTGGTTATAAGTAAAGACAGTTAAAAACAGATGACACAATCTTCCCAATTGAATATATCCACAATAACAATCTTTTAAGCCTCCTCTTCTTCTGTTTGACTGCTTTCAATATTGACTTTGAGTATTTTTTGCAGATGAAGATAAAGATAAGATAAGATAAACTTTGACTACATTTCCCATGATAGGATTATTTTCTTCCCTCTCTGGGAGCCGCCTGCAGTCTGCACCTGTGTATGTTTTAGAGGTTTCGAGGTGTGTGGCTGTGTTTGCCCGGACTGTTTTTGCAGTGTTTGCAGTGAGTCAGGAAAGGAATTTTTACAGGCTTCGACTTTTTAAAAAACCTCATAACGGTTGCACATACAGGCTTTTTCACCCTTTTGGCTCTGAAATAATAGGAATAAATAAGCTCTCAGAGAACAGAGAGTCTTTGTTCTGTGGTTAATGTGTACCTGGAAGAGGATGGGAACCCACAACAGCTGTCATCGTCACAATATTTAAATGATTCACATGAATCCTTGTGTGAAAAGAACTGGAGTATACTTTTAGCCAGGAATTACATGGTGTACAGATCTGAATTGGAGGGGGGCTTTTGTTTTGGCTTATTTTATTAATCAAAGTCATGAAGTAGATATAAAAGAGAAATCCAGCACAGCAAGTGAGAACATTCAGTTTTTTTTAGATGTTTCAGCCACACCACTAAGTTCAGATCCATTGTTACAGTTTCAAGTATTTGGTTTTACTTCACTAATAAAGACCAATGTATTAAAAACAAACCTATTAGGTTTCTTCCTGAAAGTAAGACGAGAAGAATGATACCTCACTTGGGCCAGTGCTGTAAAAATGTACTGAAGCTAGCAACCACTTTGTTTAGCTTAGCTTAGCATAAAGGCTGGTAAAGGGGGGAAAAGGCAAGCCTGGCTCCTACCTGCACCTCCAGAGCTAAGTTATTCTCATGTTATTGTTTGTTTAATGTGTTGTCGGTCAACTCAGAAGAAAATAAAGAGCAACATAAAGTCTTTAAGGTGTGTAGGTATTTTGGAAAACAAATGCTTGTTTTTTTGTGACTTCTAATGTGTCTTTCTTTGATTTTTCTAGTGGCAAGACCTTTTCACGCTAAGGCTGGATCCAAACCCCATGGACACGCCCGAACGCGCTACACTGAGACTCAAACGCCACATCGGACAGGACTCCAGGACGCATCAAAATGCCCCCCGCCCAAACTCCCAAAAACCGTGTCCAGTCTTTTTTTTTTGATGAATAAGTTTGCTCTAGTAGGGAAAGCCACGGCTCAAGATAAATGGAAAAAAGGGCATTCCTTGCTTTGCATAGTTAAAGAGAATTATTAGTCCTATATAAATATATATATGAAAAAATTGAAATTTTTGATACGATATCTTTTACTCCATTTGGTACTCTTGCTTGCCCTTCAACCCCCCCACCATGCAATATCCATGTGTTGGATGATTTCAGCCTCCCTCCCTCCTTCCTCCCTCTCTGTGCTTTCATGTTGTCTGTATCATTGTCATTTAAAAAAAATAAATCACTCTTACAAAAAAACATCTCTCTGGTAGGAGTGTGTGATGAGAAAAATAGATTCTAGGACTTTTTTCAAACATGCTATTTCCCTTTAGTTAAATACTGTATATGCACAGCTTTTACAAGGGGAATTGACTAAAGTGAGCAGTATGTTTGGTCTTAGTGTTCTCACTTTGTTTCAACTCTTTCAGAAGTAGCTTTTAAGCATAGATGATATTATGCTAGGCAGTGTTAATGTCTATTATATACTTAAAGCAACAGAGGCTCAATATTTTTGCCATCATATCCATCCTAACTAAATGATGCCAGTTGGTGGTGTACTTTTATTTTGGCAACGTGCTACACTATGAAGGCAGAACAATTAATCAATTAAACCAGGAGTTCCTAGACTTTTCTGCAGGTCTCCCATATTTGGTATAAGGAAACAATTTCAAGGCCCTACTGCTTAGGAGGGGAGCAATCAAAAGTGATCAATGTGTAATTTTGAATGTGTGTTGTTCAAAGACTTGCATGCATTTCTGTTTGACCACTGTAGAAAAAGAGACTTTAACTTTTACTTGAGTTCAAATGAGTTTATTTCACAGTTCAGACATTACATCTCATTGATCTCATGATAGTTGTACAGGTTTACAGTCAACCATTCATTACAGAGAATAGAGCTCAGGCTTTGGCCACTTCACCCTCATTCTTAGGCTTTTTATCATCATCAGAGGAAGAAGAAGAAGAGGAGGAGGAGGAGGAGGAAGAAGAGGAAGAGGAAGAGCTAGAATCCTTCTTTTTGTTTTTCTTTGTTTTCTTTTTAGTTGAGCCGTCGCTTGGTGGGATGGGAGCTGCTGCTGCTGCTTTGTCGACAGCAACCTCTTCGGCCTTATTGAGCTCTTCTTCCAGGGCAGGGGAATCTTCAGGGGCTTTGGGGGTTGCAGATTCAAAAGAGGGGGTACTTGCTTGCTCCACAAGAACATCTTCCTTCACTTGTTCTTGCACTTTAGCCTTAGGCTTTGGCTGGTCTGGAAACAAAATGAATCAGATTATCAGTTAGAACATTTTTAATCTGTGTGATGTTCTGATAGAAGGACAAGAAGTGAACAGATACAGTAAAAAAATCTCCTTTCCTCATCACAATCACGTGGTGTTAAAATGTGGTGTGATTGCATGCAGTTACGTGGTGTTAAAAGTGACACAGCTAGCTTTAAAGGAATCATTCAACATTCTGTGAAATACACTTAGACCAACTTTCTGTCTGACATTAACTATTTTAAGTTAATCTTCTAGTCTATTGGAAAAAAAGCAAATACCTCTGAGTGTATTTCCCAAAAATTTTCCTTCAAAAAGTGACATGTGAGGGTTAGAATTCAAGCTTAACTCTGCTTGCGATGCTCTGATCTCTCTTCAGTGAGCAGCAGAGATAAACTTTAGAATCAGGTGTTAGCGCTGACATGCCGGTGTCGTTATTTTATCTTCTAGTTCCACAACTTACCGCTACTCAGCGCGTCCTCTAAAGAAAACTCCGAGCTGTTAGGAAAGAGGAGGATAAGTATGCGAACGCACTGAGCAGGCAACAGGTACACCATGCTGTTTGTGTGAGGGTGTGTTTATGCTTGTACCAAAAAACAACATCTGTAAAAATATGTTTCTTAACTGACTTTCAAGGGGTGAGGTGACAAAATGATGGAGCCCTATTTCACCAAAACAAGCAATCTCTGAGCATCCTCACCTCTCGGGTTCTGCCATCATGCCGTGCATCAGCTGCTGGTAGTTATTGATTTCTGCCTCCAGCTTCATCTTCACACACAGCAGGTTCTTGTTGGTTTCCACCAGGCGCTCCACCTCTGCCCTCACCTCCTTCAGCTCTCCCTCCAGCTCCAGGATCAGCTTATTGAGCGGGGCCAGGCGTTGACCGTACTCCACTTTGGAGAATTTCAGGGTTTCCTCCAGATTGTGGTTCTGAAATAAGGAATGAAAAGTCACATTGCTATCGCTGGAGTTTTGACACTTTCAAGTTTGCAGTTTTGTTGCGCAAGAGCAGACCCCGGTAGCCCCTCACACACACAAAAACCCAGAGCCGGTCTGGCTTATGCAGGTTTACAATATAATGACAGGGGAGTGAGGAATGCTCATGCAAAGGACAGGTACACTAACACCCCTGCAGCTGGCATTAACATTCCTGACACCATAAAAGAAGAACTCTGTAAATATTTTTCTATGTACACTTCCTGAAGAACTGCTGCAAGGGTTTTAGCGCTGACGGAGGACAATTGTGCGTCTTATGTCACTGTATTTTGCAAAAGTGTAGCTCTTCTGTGTGAAAGAATGTGCTCCCAGTGATGATTATGTGTTATTATATTTGTGTGCGTGCTTACCATGCTGTGCAGACTTTGGATCTTAATCTCCAGGGTTTGTTTCTGTTTGAGCAGATCCTTCAGCTCGGTCTTTCCAGTTGTAAAGGCCTCGTTGTTTTGGGCCTGCTCTACCTTGATGTGCTCAAACTGGGGAGGGGGAAAAAAGTAGAAATGGTATAAGCTATGAGATACAAGAGGAAGTTAAGCTCTCAGATTCTGCAGGGTGACGCACCTTGCTCTGGTACCAGTCTTCAGTCTCCTTCAGGTTCTTCTTGGCCAGCTTCTCGTACTGGTGGCGGATCTTGTTGAGCGCCTCAGCCTGGTTTGAGTTGTGGGAATCGATCTCCACCTTCACTTCAGAGTCCTTGATCTTGTCACACAGGTCGTCCACCTCCTACAAAAACCATGGTTACATTTCCAAAAACATGATCTGTCAATCTTGTAGTCATATCACTGTGTCCAATCTCACCTCTTTGTGCTCCTTCTCCAGGCGAGCGATCTCCTCCTTCACCAGGTCGATCTCTGCCTGCCTCTGCTTGACATTCAACTTGGTGTCCTCAATGGTCTTCTTCAAATCCTCCACGTCTTTTTCCAGCTCTTTACGGGCCTTTTTCTCATCTTCCAGCCTGCACAATAAGAAGACAACATTACTGTTATTTACACAATTCATACAGACTCTTTTCTTTTCAGATCATCAATCAGACTCTTCATTACTGCCTTCTTTGAATGCATGAAACTCACTTATCCTTAAAGTCATCATTGGCTAGATTGGTGTTGTCAATCTGCAGCAGCAGCTTGGCGTTGTCCATGGTGAGGTCTTTAATCTGAAAAGAGAAAACATGCACATCACAAATAGATTTAAACATTTGGATGACATGGATGACAGATTTATGTGTGTAAAATGAAAATATTGCATGGATATAAATACTGAAAATGAGCTTGATGTGAAATATGAAACACCAAAGTGATTCTGATTGATGTGTATTTGAAAATCAGGGTAGAAGTCTGATGCTGACCTGTTTCTTGAGGTCATCCAGAGGTTTCTCCACCTCATCCCAGTCCCGTCCCTCTGGAGCCTTCCTCTTCGCCAAAATGTCATCAATCTGCTTCTTCATGTCTCCATTCTCCTTCTCCAGCTGCCTCACCCTGCCCAGGAACCCGGACAGCCTGTCGTTCAGACCTCGCAGAGTCTGCTTGTCGTCAGCGGGGGCTGCGGGCTGAGCTGCGGGGGCTGGAGCAGGATCCGCTGCAGGTTTGGCTTTAGCTGCAGGAGCGGAGTCTTTATCCGGCTCGTTACGCAGCACGCTGCGCAGACCCTCCAGGCTGGCCACGGAGACTCTGGAGCCCCTGCCTCCGGCTCCACCGAACATGCTGGCGGATGTGTTTGAAGGCATCACTGCGGCTGGATGGTAGAGAGATGGAAGGCAGGAGAGTCACCTGATGGATGGAAGAGAGGACACAGGTGGGTTTTATACCTGTTGTCCCAGGTGTATCCTCCCTAAGGATGCCATTGGCTCGCACTGCCCACCACCACACCTGGACAAACTGGTCCTAAGCTGAATTTCAAGTTTTATATGTTGACTTTTCTGTTTTTCTCACTGTAACTTTGCACTTGTCTTCTTCTCATTGGACAGATGCAGAGGATGGGGAGGTGATGGGGAGGTGATGGGGAGGTCCTCCTGCACCTTAAAAGCAGGTGAACAACAGGCTGAAGGTACCTTCACCTTCACCGCTCACCAGCTCAGCTCTCAGGTGTTCTCCCTCTGAGAAAGAAAAGCTGCAGAATGTCTAAAGCTAAAGACTACAGCAGCCAGACCTACAGTCCCGGGACTAACGGACCCGTGAAGAGTCAACCCACCAACAAGGTGGACGGGGCCGGGAAGTCCAGAGAGAAGGATGACATGGTGGGACTCAACGACAAGTTCGTCCGGCTCATTGACAAGGTGTGTAAATAACTATTATTATTATTATTATTATTATTATTATTATTATTATTATTATTATTATTATTATTATTATGTATTTATGTTTAATTGTTATTATTATTGTTATTAGTTTTATTATTGTTGTTATTATTGTTATTATTTTCTATCATTATTAATATTTGTTATTTTTTATTATTGTTATTAGTATTACTATTATTTTTATTATTATTATTATGAGTAGTAGTAAATGCAGTAGGCTAAATAGCTCCTCGTTGTAGTGGTAATAGTGTACTTGTTGTCGTAAACAGTAGCTGTTTTTATTGTCATTAATGAATTAATAACTTAATGTTAATAATATTAATTGCAACAACCATTCTCTAACATTAGGTTTTAGAATAAATACAATTATAATACATTTTTTAATTGGTTATTTTAATTAGTTGTCAAATAGATACCATTAATGTTAATTTGCCACTTGCAGAAAAATGACAGAATTAATACTTAAAACATAAAAAAAATGTTGGAAACTAAAAGAGGAGTCTCTATTTGTTAATGGTTATTATTTTTGTTGTTTGAGCTGTCTAAACCATATTAAAAAAATCTATATTTTATTATTACATTTTCAAAAATCTGTCTTTTTTCACTGTGTAGACATTTTTTGCAGCTTTTATGTATTTCTTCAGTGAGGATCACTCCTTTGAAGCAATGCAAACACTTTACAACCACTCATAAAAGAACATCAATATTTACAACAGGCTCAAGGTTGAAATGTCAAGCCTTTGCTGAGGATAAAACCTGTTTTTTAGTCCTGGAGTATGGATTATGAGAGGCCTCTGACTCCTGCAATGAATTCTGTGTCCTGAGGCCATGGAAAGTGTGTCATTGTACAGGCCTGCATTATGTAAGGAATGATGGGCCTGAGGGTTGGACGCCATCTTGTGGTAAATTAGAGGACATTAGGTAAAGAGAGATGTTTTTAGAGCAAACTGGATAAAAATGAAAATAAAAACAAACATCTGTTCAACTAAGGATGCAATGATAGATGGATCGAGCACTCTGTTTCTGTTTTAGGTCAAAAACCTGGAGGATGAGAACAAAAAGCTGGACACAAAGCTGAAGATCCTCAAGGAGCAGGAGGACTATGAAGGGAAAATTGACGACATCGTGAAGCAGCTGGAGCACGAGATGGAGCAGCAGATCGAGAACCTGCTCAATGACCGGGAAAAGCTGCATGCCGACCTGCTGAAGAAGCAGGACGAGGTGGAGGACACCAAGAAGAGGTCAGCGAGTCATGGTGTTAACGAACGGGATTATTTTTCCCTTGAATTAAACATCTGTTGACTTCTTGTGCAGACATGTAGGCCAAAATATGCTGCTTTATCACCTGCACATCAACAAATCAACTTTAAATGTTGTGTTTTTCTTGGTTTCAGCTACGAAGACGAGATGCACAAGAAAGCTGACTTGGAGAACGAGTTTGTCATAACCAAAAAGGTACACAACACTTGTTAGGTCACTTATTTATTCCACCAAAGAGATATCTGCACTGTTAACCATCTCTGAATTCATTCGCTGTGCTCATGTGTGTAACAGGATGTAGATGAAGGTCACCTGGAGGCCGTGGATCTGGCTCTTGAGCTGGAGGACCTGATGGGGAAACTGGACTTCCTCAGGGTTGGCTATGACGAGGTAATGACGCACTCTGTTTGATACTACCTCCTTCTTTCTCTTTTAGAGAAGTTGTTTGAAAGCACTTAATGGATGTACCCATGTGCGCCCCCTGCAGGAGATCAAGGAGCTTGAGTCTCAGGTGCAGAATGAAACTGTGATCCTGCGTGACGACAGCAAACGCTCTCTGGACATGGACGAGATCGTGGAGACTGTGAAGAATCAGTATGCCAACATGGCCTCCCGCACCAGGGATGAAGCAGAGCAGTGGAACCAGAAGAAGGTGAGGAAGAGGTTTATTTACAATCACAGAAGAAGAAATCACACCAAGAGCAGACTGATTCTTAACTTTATTTGTTCTCTTTTTGCTCCTCTCTTAGATGGATGCCATGGTCCTCAATGCAGGACAGCGTGAGCAGGATGTGCGTGATATAAGGAGGGACATCTCAGACATGGTGCGCCTCATTCAGAGGTTAACCGGGGACCTGGAGGCTCTTCTGAGAAAGGTTAAGATCACACAGAATCCAGGATATAAACATACAACCTTCCCCTCTAACAAGCCTCTGATCCTCTCTTCTCTCTTTAGGAGGAGGCCTTAAAGAAAGAAATCAACGTGCTGAGGACAGATGGAGACACCAATCTGGACAACGCCCGCCGGGACATCATGCAGCTGGAGGAGGCTCTGAGACGGGCCAAGCAGGACTTGGCGGGACAGATCCGCGAACACCAAGAGCTGATGAACCTGAAGCTGGCTCTGGACATTGAGATCGCTACGTATCGTAAGCTGCTGGAGGGCGAAGAGCAGAGGTAGGAATGATTTCTACTAGTGTTTTTAAATTGTAGTCACTGTTAGAAACATGGATGATGTGTCTCCATCTTCTTGTAATTTGCCCCATATGTTAGAATAGAGGAGGGGTGGTTAATGTCATGTTCTTAAGCCAGTCAGCAGAGGGAGCTCTAGATGTTCTGGCTTCACTTCACATCCATCTTCTTATACAGACTATGACGAAACATACCATTCTTCAGTGCTTGTACTAACAGTTGTCTCCTCTGTATGTCTGTGCAGAATGAGGGAGCTCATGCGCAATGGAGGTAAGATTTAAAGAAGCTGAACAAACTCTAAAATCTTCAGGCATTGCATTTCTGGGTTGCTTTGGGTGTATTTCACTTTTTCCATTCATGTTGGAAAAATATAACATTTAAATAACATATTCAAAATTGAAACCATGATGTAAAAATAACCATGTATTAAAAATGTAATTATTAAAGCTCCTGTGGGACGCTTTTGGTTTGTGTTCACTTTGGCACCCCCTGTGGACAAAATGATACCACTTTAATTTAATTTAATTTTTCCTAAAGATACATAAGTATTAAAATCAGTCTCTTTAATAACCCAAAAATCTCCTTAAGGGAGCTTTAAGTAAGATTTTTTAAACTTTAAAGTTCTGTACTTTTCCCTCAAAATTTTGTTTAAATACAGTACTTGGGCAAACTCTTTCCTACTTATAACTTTCCAACTTTTTACTTATCTTCTCTGTCAAAATGTTGTGAGGAATCATGGGAAATGTAGGAAACTAACACAGGTGGAGGTAGATAACAAATATATAGAGACACAAAAAATAGGGAAGAAAACAGAATACAAAACCGCATCCATTTCATTTAAATCAGCATATTTACGACTGATTCATATTTCATGTCTCACTAAAATCAAACCTCTCTTTCGCTCAGACTTCTAAAACCAAACCAATCCAAGTCCTTACTTGCACGCAGACGTTCACCTGCCAGAGAAGCCACACCTGCCCAAGAAGCACCCAGCCCCTGAACACACAGCCGTCACAGAAAGCACCGACATCCCAGAAGGCACCGTTATCACGTCGGTGTCCCCAGCCTCTAAGAAGCGAGTGCTGATCCGAGTGGTAGTGGAGGCAGGCAGGGTTGTGTCTGAAAGCTCCACCTACTCTGAAGATTGACTTGCAGTCTGTCTCTTCTGAATCAAACCTAAAAATGTGAATTTAAAGAGTTCAAATGTAGTGAAATTAAATCTTTGAAGTGATCAGTACTACAATAATCCAAGGTTTCTGGGATTTCTGTCAGAGTGAACTGTCTTATAAAAGCATCTTCTCAGGTTAATAGAAACTTTATCTCAAGCAGCGTTTTTAACATTTTTTAAATCTTTGTTTTGGCATTAATCAAGACTTGTGGTGATCCTGGTGCCATCGGTGTATTTCTCAGATTTCTTCCACTTGTGTGTGGTCATAAGATTGTGAGCTTTATGCAATACGATGTCATGTTTGTTCAAATTTTGCAGGAAAAATAGTTCCCATATGAAGTAAAAAAAGGTAACCTGTGAGATCCATCAGGTAATTAGTCCACGTCTTGTTTATATCAGATCGGACACACACAAGGTTCTTCCTCTAACTGCTAAATGTCACTTTGAATGGATGGAAAGGGAAGTTTCTTTGCAAGCCTAAAATGATGATGTTCTCTTTCTGTCACATGTATCTGCACCTTTTACCTCTGACGCAATAAAGTCACCAACAAGACATTAAGAGTTAACTGTGATTGTGACAAGCATTACAATGGAATATGATGAATAAAGCAACATGAACAAAATGCCTGCTTCCTTTTGCTTTCATAGAAACCCACACAAAGAGCGTAGAAACTAAATATTTAGACTTATTGGACATATTTAGAAGCTGGATAAAAGATTGATGCACTTCATATCTGTAGCCTGGCATAAATAAGCATCTCAAGCCAAGAGATAGTGAGATTAACTTAGCATATATCCTAGAGAGGCAGGAAGCAGATCTAAAAGTACATTTAAAAGCTCAGTTTTTAAAAGAGGTGCATTTGAATTAACTCATCTGGACAGAAATGTTAAAATATTTTAAATTAAGCAGTTATCACTCGCTTTTAGATGAGATAGCCGTTCTCTGATTGTAAACAAACCCAGTGTTTCCTGGCTAAGTGAAGCTGGCAGTCTGTTAGCTGTAACTACATTTTAGTGTAGACAATAAAGAGTGGTTTCATTTGATTAATTTAAAATGCAGGGACAGATAGTAAGCTAATTTTGTTTTTAAAATGTCCCAAGGGCCCAGGCGTATTTTGGGCACAGTGTCTGGGACAGCACAAGTCTTTCTACCAGATACATTAGCTGGAGCCTGACTGCGTCACCATGCCTCATTTTTCCCCCTCCTCTTTTCCCAGATCACCTTCGTCATGATATTCCAATGTGGAAAAGTACTGGAACATGGTTTCAAAAGGTACAGACAGTGACCTTATGGAGATATCCAATCTCTCCTAATGCCCTGTAACACTTTGTACCTTGTTTGCTTCTTAATTTGATTAAATTCTGCTTTCCCTCCTGAGCTCACATTTACCGGCTGTCTCTTTCCCACCCACGTACTGTCTGCACACATTTAAAACCACAACGTGATGGGGGAACAAATGGTATGACATCTATCTGTGTTTAATCAAGTCTCAAATGAAAATCAAATTTCCCTTGAATGAATCTTTACAGCAAATAAAACATTCAAGCCTCCAATACAAGTATTTGCAAGCAGCAGATTTTCCTCTGGTGTAAAAAAAAAAATGCTTTCCCATCATTTACCGTCACGGCTACATCCATCACTACAGGGCAGAAACTGGGAACTCATATTTTCAGACTCTCGTAGTGCGTCTTTAATCTTGTGTTCTTGCTCTAATCGTTCCTTGTCTCGCAGATGTATCACAGACTGTGGATGAATCCCTCTCCCCTCTTCAGCTCGCATACCAGTGTATAGATAAACAGTAGTGAGGGGAATAGGAGTAAACATTGCAGTCAAGTGGGTGACAGATGGGGAATATCTACGAGCAGTTACACAGGCAGCACAGAGAGAAATGAGCATATGCTTTATGTCTATGACATTTACAGGACATACAGTGCTGATACGAGGCTGGTGTTATTGACCTTGATGCAGGATGTCATTAAGTTATGATTTACATAACAGCACGAATAGCAGGTTGTGGTTTCACAGTTAAATTTGTATGAAACTCAATCATTGTGCCTTCGCAACCTTTACCTCAGCTAGGTCATTATTTGCATGTTAGAATTAGAGACGGAAGTAGAGAACTAGTTTGGCTATGTCCTACATTTATTACCATTGTGATGCATGTGCACGTCTTCTTTGTTGAACTAGCTGTAGGTCTACTTTCATAGGGTGTAGGGTGGGAATTGAAGTCCTGATCTGCCCCGTGTAATGTTAATCCCATCAAAAAGATCAATGTGGATGTGTTTTCTGTTGGATTTCAAAGGCCTTGATCAATCTGCAGAGCACCTTCACCTCATAATATTTCATGTTCATCCTTATAAATATTCAAATTCAGTCCGCCCTGTGTCCTCACACAGCCACCTCGTCCGTCCCCTGCGTCCTTCGCCTCCACCTGTCTCGTAGCTTCTGAAGAAGTTTGTACGCAGGTTCTGTATACTGCTTGTTCGCTAACCCTAAGACTATCGGCACCACCGCCATGCTTCCAATACCAGTGCATGACAGAACAATATGGGTGGTGGAGCTCCATTTGGTGTCGCTGATCAAGAACGCAATGCAGACATGCATGTAAATGAGGTAGGGGACCCAGCATGCGAGGAACGTGAGCGACACAGCTACGACGCAGCGAGTGTAGCGCAGGTTCAGCCTCTGCTCCCGATCTGACGCTTGAGTTCCCCGTTCCACAGAGCGATGGAGACGACAGATGTCCTTCAGCTGACCTCTGGTGATCCACAGAACTCGTCCAGTCATACAAGCGATGGTGAGAATCGCAGGCAAGACGAGGCCGTACACCTCCAGGTAGATAAAAGCGTTGGGGAATACTCTTCTGTACGAGCAGCAGGTGGTTCCATTTGTTAAGCAGTTTGAAAGCGGCGTCGCCTTTTGGCTTCCAGCACAACAGCTGTTCCAATCCGGTCCAGTCCAGTTATTCCACCCAAACGCTGGTAGTGATGCGTACAGAAGCGGTGGCGCCCAAACTACGAGCAACGCAAGCGGGAAACTGCGATGCATCCACAAGTTGTTGTAATGCAAAGGGTCCACGATGCAAATGTAGCGCTCGTAGTGCACCATCACGAGGTTGAAAAGGAACGCCAGGAACAGGAAGTTAGGGAATATGTGAGCCACCATGCAGGAGTTCAAACTCATCTCCCGGTTCACACCCATTAACGGTATAAAAGGTAACGCCAGGCCTGTGCACAAGTCTGCCACCAGCAGGCTGAGGAAGAAGTAGTTTGGCGTGTTGTGGAGCTGGCGGTTCCAGACGATACCTAAAATGATTACAAGGTTTGCAAGGATGATGGAGGTCGACAGCGGTATGGTGATGGCATAGATAAGACGCTCTCCAGAGACCAGAGCCAGGGAGTCGTTGCCTTCCATCTGGTGTGAAATCTGCAGATTACCTCCCATTTGAAGACCCACTCCACTCCCATCAAGCTGCGTCTGCTCTGAAGGGAGACAGAAAACTTGTTAAAGCAGACGGATTACAGCATCAAGTGACTCATTATTGCTGACCTTTGTGAACTTCTGGTTTGTTTTTATTGCTCAACATGTGTAAACAGGCTTCGGCAAAATAGAGGAAATGGAGGAGAGAAGAGAAATGAGGTTTGCAAGAAAACAAGGCAGGAAACAGAGAGGAGAGGCAAGACAAATGTGGAAGCCAGATCAGGTATACGTAAGACATAATGAAGATGAAGATGTTACCCTACGGCCTCACTGTTATGGAAACCACTTGTAAGCCAATTACAGTTACAGACAAATACATTCAGTGAAACTTGAGCCGTGACTTATGAAGAAAGAGAGTCTCATAATAACTCAAATAAAAGGTCGCCAAGGAGAGTGTTCAGGCTCAAAAGGCTAAAGATTTCAACCAGACGTCAGACTGCTGTGAAGTGGAAGGAAAGAGAAACATGCGGTCATTTATTTAAGAGGAAGATGGAAAAGATGGGGACAGAGGATGCTTTCAAGTGAAATAATAGAAGCGACAGGTTTGTGTAGATTGAGATCAGAAGGTTGAGGCCGCATGAAGCCCTATGATCAGGAAATGAATTCGCATTTGTGCTCTTTTAGTTCCCTCGTTTTCAGGTCAGTGACGTTTCTGAATTGGTTCTGTTTGATGGATGATTTAAAAAGAGGTTCACACAAGTCAAATACATATCCATATATTCCAGCTGATCTATAAATATACGTCATTTATGCAGCACTTTATACAGGAAATAAGTTGAAGTACGTAGCGGCACATCAGATACAGCATGCATCCTTCCTGTCTTCTCCTTGACCACTGCAACAACACATCTAACCTTTTCATAGCTAACAGATAAGAGCACATGGTAATGGACGTCAGCCTGCTCCCATTCAATAATTCATCAGCTGGGACTCTGCAGTTACACCTTCCTTTTGTGTTATCATACTTTAGAAAGTGATACGTGCCCTGGTGATGATTTAACAGTCTGAAAACACTCCTTGTGTATCCCAGGAGAAGATGTTTCACTGAGGGAATTAAGGTTTTATAGGATGAGGATGTTACAAGTAAACATTGCAACATGGAACCAGTGTTTCTGGTGTCCACATACATTACATACAATTTACAACCTGCAAGTTAAATAAGGAGAATTTAATGGTGTCAAAGTCCTGTTTTAGTTTCTGTAATTACTCCTTTTAAAGGGTCTTTAAAGGAAAATACAAGGACATGACATTTGTTTTTAAGACTTCTTTATTTTGAGCATTATATCTGGTTATGTTGGATTTTTCTGCTTCTTTTAAAATACATTTTCATCAAAAATGTGCTAAAATATGAATGTATAGGACTTTTTTCCATTAGGTTTGAAACTGTGTGGAGTTTCCACTATGTAAATGTGTCTGTAGTCATAATAAAACAGCAATTATATATCTTAATATATATATCCTCAGATATAAGAAATGATCTGTTGCATATTTTGAATTATTTGAAATAAAATACTGAGATTTTTACCTTGATTTGAGCGGTCCAGTCATTTCTCCCCCGCCAAAGATACACAGCTTCTTATCACACCCCTGATATCTCCAATCCTTTCCCCCTGCATGTCATATCCACACAGCGGAAACACTATAACAGCACCGCTCCTATAATAAACCAAAAGACTTTCTTTATCCTCCAGCTAACCACATCAACCTTTCAATTCCTCCCCAGATAAGACAGACGCAGCAGCGAGTGCCCAAGCGTGAGGCTCTTGTACACTTTAAAGGGGAAGTGAACACACAGAGAGGAGGAGGAGGAGGAGGAGGAGGAGGAGGCAGTTTTAATGTGTCTGTCTTTCCTGAGAGGTGGGTCATGCTGAGGGTGAGTCCACTTACCCCTAACCCACTTACCCTTTTTTTCCCCTTCTTTGAATCTCTTCCATCCATGAGCCTGTGGACGTTGTTTTCAGTGCGGTCCAGGGCTGCAGAGCACACCCATGAATGGAAGAGGATGGGAAGCTGGTCTGGCTGCAGCACTGACATTGATAAGAACATTCCAGAGTAACATCATCAGGCCTGGCATGTGGTTTGGGTTTACATGCTCCATCATGGGCCCCAGATGTGTGAAGATTGCGTCTGCGTCATGCATCAGAGTTGCTTATGGCTTAAGTGAAGTTAGAGGAGGATGGGATGAGAGTGTGAAGCCAGAGATACATCTAATGGTTTATATTTTATTTTTCTAATCCCTGAGGAGAGATTTAATATTTATTAAGATCAGTAAATTTACTTTCTCAGGATATTTAGAAGCTGTATATTCACACTTTAGAGCTGTAGGGAAAGAAATGAGGGACTTTTAATTGAAATAAAGGTTCAAGGTCAGAATCAGAAAAATACACTAAATAAAAATGTATGATTAGAGGAAAAAGTCCTCCAGTCTGATTGCACCCTGATCAGTTTCACCTGTGTCTCGTTATCACACCTGTGTCTCGTTATCACACCTGTGTCTCGTTATCACACCTGTGTCTCGTTATCACACCTGTGTCTCGTTATCACACCTGTGTCTCGTTATCACACCTGTGTCTCGTTATCACACCTGTGTCTGATTACTCTGAGTGTATACAGTCTTTATGATGCCATTCTAGTGGTTTTCACCCAGGTCATTAATGCAAATGAGAATTGGTTCTCAATTGACTTACCTGGTTAAATTAAGGTTAAATAAATAAATAAATCGTTCCGTAGTGTTTTAAGTTTTGACATTTCACTTGATAATGGACATTTTTCAGTGAGTTTTAATTGCATGTGAGTCTTCCTTCCCTTTGTTTTCATCACACGTCACAGTTTTGACCATATGCAAATCCTTTTTCTTTAATTGAATCTTAATTTTTGTTAATTATTCAATAAACCAAACAGCTCTGGTCCCTAATTTTACAGACAAACTAACCCTGAAGCTTTATTTTGAGTAATTTATCTAGCTTAAGTTTAGCATCTTTACATGTAAATACAAAGGGGCAGCATTGCAATCACAAACACTGTTATCCACAGCTTTTTATGAATAAAGAGAGACAATAACACCTTAAAGTCAAAGTAGTTAAAGGCTTTTTTAAAGCCAGCATAGCCTGTTTGTTTCATTTAATTGAAAAAATAAACCTCCTTACACATGTTAAGTAGATTTAAAGTAAATAACCTATCATATTATATTTTTTTAAACTCAAACTTCAAAAAATTAAAATGTGGTCATGGTTTAGAACAGAGGCAAAACTCCAGCCAGCTGCAGCAGCTTGCCATAAGCTGACAGTGGCTCTTCTATCTGTGTTTGTCCATTCATTTTAAATGTATTTGCTTATCTGCAGATACGTTTTGATAATTTATATACACAAGGACAAACATGTTTTAAATAAACACCATTACATCTAATTTGTTTGGAGACTTGTTTTAATTTAGAAGCCTAGAAAGCATCTGGTCTTCCGAGGCACCATTCGGTCTTCCTTTCATTCATGTTGATATTTGGAGACTACTTCCCCTTTCTTGTTTTGAGTCATTTGAGTTGTACATATTGAATCTGCAGATGTACCTGAGACAAATACCATACTTAAAGAAAGCTTAAACAAACGCTTAGATGGATTTGTTCCCCCATTTTGGCCCTGGAGGAATCTAAACATATACATACAACACTGTGTACGTCTGAATTCATAACAGCTGTCACACATGTCTCATATTTAAACACAACTCTGGATGAAAGGCCGGTGGTGACCTGATTTGTAAGCCAAACACGGAAGACTCCTTCAGCGATAGTCCAGAGCAGACCCGGGTTCTGGTCGAGATAGACAAGCTCCAGTTAGATAATGGATTTAAACAGACGGGGCTCAGGGAGGACAAGCTGGACACAAAACAACAACATTAAAAAGGAGAAGTCATAGACCACATTTAATCACTTATCTTGATTATTTTATTGGAAACATTGAGGAAGACATGATTAATTAAAGGAACACACTGAAAGGAGGTCAGAGCTTTTAGAGAAGTGAGCTTTCCTATGTAACGTTAGCTGAAATGTCTAAATATGACCTAGAAGTATGTCTTATTTGAGTTTAAGGATTGTTTTTATGCCAAAGCTGTAGAAAGACAGTCAAATTAAATGTACTTTGTCATTTTTAGGCAGTAAAAACATCTAAAAGGGACATAGCTTTTGTCTTGCTCACAAGAGATTCTCCTTTTTTCAATTTTGTGTTTTGTGAAACACTGATGTATTATTTTAATGGGTTTGTCATTCGCCTCCTCAACCTGCAGACGTGTTTACCTTGGCACCAGCACCTGCCTTTCCCCGCTCAACCGATTTGTTCAGCTTCTTTTATCAGCACAGCAGCCGTCAGAGAATAAAGCTGCAATTTAATGGATCAGGCTTTCGGCTCTGTCCAGGTTTAAAGGTGGTAATCCTTCAGGACACACCTCACCTTTGTCTTCACACGTCTGACCTTTGAGGCCAAACATTCTCTGCTGTAGTGGATACAGAGATTCATGCGAAACACTGGATGAGTTTTAACCTCATTGTCTCACCATGCCTTCGTAAAGCACACAAACAAACTCTTCCATGTGTTTTACTGCCTTCCTGTCTCACATATGAATGCACATGTGGACTCTGAGACACGCACAGTGAGAGTCCAGGTACGGAAGAAGCACTTGTGCACAGGATACCGACAGTTGTTTGTCTTCACTGTGGCAGACAGTCACGAAGAACAGAGAACAGAAATAGAGCTGAGGAACAGAAATAAAACTTTTACACACTGTACAGTTGCAGAAGTTATAATTGGAAGCGATACCTTAGTCTGAGTTCCTTTCAGCTAAACCAAGATAACTAAGCCTGCTCTTCATCAAGGCCGGGGCAACCAATCAATGCACTCACTCCTGGTTGTCACCTCCACTTATACCTGATGTTACCCATCAGGCAGTGCAGTATATACATTAAAGTGAGTCATCGTGACAACAAGAAGCAGACCTTTAAGTGCAGCAAAATTGCAACCTTTCCCTTTAACAGGGACTGATTGATGTCAGCAAACAGTCAGTCACATGTACGGGCTAATACGAGCCCGGCCTGTGTTCAAGTATTGACACAGCAACAAACTCTAAAGGGGCTGCTGAGCTAATGCACTTCCTGACTGGAGAAAATATGACTCAAGGTTGTAAAGTGTTGTGGTTGCTGTGTTTTGCACAGTCAACAACTTTCACTCTTTTCATATTGAGATCATTTTAATTATAAATCGACACATATTAAGATGTGGGCTTTTTGTGTTGTTTTCACTGATGTGAAGGAGAGATTTCTCATGAGAAAGGTGAGGTGAGTAGTGTGCATTTTATGTATGATTTCTACTCACCTAGGTGGGAGAATTTTTTTTTTTATATCTTATTTTTTTTAAGTTTCGTGTGCTAAGATTCATGAACTTTGGGTCATCTCAAAACTGAGATACTTTTTATATAAACCCAAGTCTATTCTGAAAAGTTCTTGAAACTTTTAAAACTTTTATTCCACCTTTTTGCCAGTTTGGGACTCCATACAGGTTGATTTTTACATTTTCAGGCCACTTTAGCTCAACATTACCATTAAAACATGAAGTACTCTGAGTCTTCGAAGCCTATAAAACTTCAGGACACATCAGACTATTGCTTTCCTAACATAATGAAGATTTAAAGTGTCTCTTGTGCCATTTAAATCAACTTGTTTAATTAGGACATTGCTTTCTCAAAGTTAAATTCACAGGAAACCAATATTTGTCATAGCTGGGAGACGACATGAGGGGATACATGTGGAATTCTGAAGAAGTTGCATTTATTATCAGTATTTGGGCTTTTTATAAATAATAATCAGACGCAACATCAGTACTCCCTTACAGTTTTCCATCTTTAATCATGTCTCCATAATGGTTTCTGGGAAGGTTTGAGATCTTTTAAAACTGACTCATCTCCTCTCTTTGCTCTTATCTGATAAAACTGATCTGATCTGTTGATGAATCAAAGATAGTCTAAATAAGCAAGAAGCCCACTCTTAATCACAAAGATCTCTCACTACATTATGTAATCTTTCTTACGTCTACATGTCACCGTGACCAACGCAGCGTCCACTCTTGTACTCCAGTCTGATCTCCATGTTATCTAAACTCAGACAGAAATAGCTGAGAGAATAAACAGGCTTCTTCGGATGCAGATGAGCTCTGAGTGCACATAAAGCGGCTTTAGTCACATCTTTTAAAGCAGGAAATGAACTCACATGCTCATCCAGATGAAAGTATATTATTTATTTTGTGTATTTACACTTGGGCGTACATCAGAAAGAAAATTGGCGAGAAGATTCGTGACTGCACGATCTATCCGAGAGATTTAAGGCCACACACAAAGACGTATACTCGAGGGGAAAACGAGGACTTTGAGAAGCAATTACACACAAATTATAACAAGGGCCAAACTTTCTCTTTTCAGTGTCCTGGTTTATCTCTACAGGATTCTGGCAAAGGATTAAAAGGCAGAGAACACAGTTATTCATCACACTTTGAATTTCTCTCTGATAGTCTCTGAACCAGAGCACAAAGTAATGAGGCAGAGCTCGTTTTGAAGAATCAACATCTCATCTTTATCTGTGTTGTTGTGTGCTTGAGTTAGCTTGAATATCTGCTAAGAAGCACAAAAAATTAACTTTTTATATGCTACAGTTCATGATGGTGGCAAAAAATGACATTTAAAAATCCTAAGGAGAAGAGGAACATGTTCTCCAGAGTCAGAGAACATGTAGATTACAAAAGTCTCTGCTATGTCTCTTAAAATGTTCCCTCCTCCACTCTCTCGTTCTCTTCTTCCTCTTTTCTTTATCGGTCAGGTCTTTGCAGGCAGAAGACTTTTGATAGGTTGTCTCCTGAGGCGGTCACCACGATGGACGCTTCCCTGAAGGAGACACAGAAGAAGACGATAAGAGAGATCATCAACAAATCCAGCTATGAAAGGTCAACAATAGCGAACAGAGCAGTGTGTTACCTGTTGATGGCGAAGTCCAGGATCTCCGCCGTGTGTCCACGGTACTCTGACACAATGTTCCCCGTACGAGCGTCCCATAAGCGTAGCGCTCCGTCTAAGCAGCAGGTGGACACCACAGAAGAAGACTCCTCCCACTGCAGGTGGACGATGCCAGCCTGCAGGAACACAGAGGGAGATTTTACTGATAAGGCCTTTTAGTTTCTGTCTCTCCATACATTTCACACTTTTTGAGAGGTTCAGCAAAGTGGTTTACAACTCAACCAGACTTTACCTCATGTTGGCACCTGTTCCTCAGGACCTGTGACGAGAGGTCGTATATGGCCAGAGTCCCATCCAGGAACGCTACGGCTAGCAGAGGCAGACTGGAGAGGAGGAAAGATGTGAATATTTAAAAAGATGGAGAGAACACCCCCCTTGTGTTCTACATATTCACTCCTTCAGTGCAGTTTCTTTAACAAGTCACCCCTGCTCAACTGCTTGCACTCAAAGCTCCTCTAATTTAAATCCACAGCTTCATGATTTATTCTCACTCACATGTTGCAGAATCCAACAGATTCAACAGAGTTAGTCTCTGCCTCGTCTTTCGATCCCTTAGCTTTCCCTCCATCAGCCGAGAACGAGCCGACCACCTTCAAACACAAACAAACAGAAATCACGACGCCTCCAGGTCAGAGCCGCTTCTATGTGTGTTTTCTTTCTTTCTTTCTCTCCCATGTCTGTTCATACACTCACCTTGCCTGTGGCGGTGTTGATGAGCTTTGCACAACCGTCCACTGACCCCGTCAGCACCAGGGAGCCGTCCTTGTTGCAGGCCAAGCAGGTCAGCGCCCCCTGGTGTCCATCCTGACCTGTTGTGGAGGACAAAATTGAATGCATGTTTTTTAATCAGACATTTTAAAACTTGCAGAAATACAGTGTACAGACTCCCCTTGGATCCAGGCTGATGATCGTCAGTCTTTGAATGTCACATCTATCTGCATTTTATGTCCTCTTAAAATAACTAAAGACAGCCTTTATGAGGTTTGTTTACATTGATTTTATTTGCCTCTTGCCTAATTTATAGGGCTATAAGTGTTTTTATAATCACACTTAAGAGCCTTTATTTATTGTGCGTGCTGTTTCTGTGGAACTTTGTTGCTATGGAGGAAGAAATACAGTTCTTCAAACTTCCAATCTGAAGGGGGAAACTTAAATCAGTCCATTTAGGAGCCAAAATAAAAGCCTCATCCATTAAGCTCTATGGAAAGGTTTTTCCTCTTTCCCCTTTTCCCCTCCCGAAATATGCAAACTCTGAAAGCTTAAAGATAAAAGGAGACTCACCTTTAATGACATGGACGGCGTTACCTTGCTTTAAATCCCAAACTCGTACCGTCCCATCCTCATAACCGACCACAGCTCGTTTACCTGGACAAACATGGAGAGAAAATACACATTTCATGTCATTCTTTTGTGTGTTTTTGGGCCTGTAACTTGTCACTTTGTGTCTATTTCCCCCCACCCTCACCATCAGGGAGGACTTTCCCACTAGTGGCCTGGCACGCTGAGCTCTGGAAGGTTTTACACTCTCCAGATGGGATCTTCCACATCCACATGTTGCCGTCGTCTGTCCCCGCCAAAAGCACCGGAGCGCAGGGATGCCACTCCAACCACTGAGGAGGAAACAAGGCAGACGACCACGAATTAACAGATACTTACTCACAAACACTCAGAACATTCCCCCTCTTATTTCCACTGCACTTTTCTACTTGTGGCAATTTGGGAAAAACGTGTAATTATCCTGGCTTGTTGCCTTGTTAAACAGAAACTTCACAAGTGCTCACAGATGCACAGACACACAAATACACACTCAGGCTAATGCAGTATTTGTGTACACACACCTCCAGATCTCCTACTTCGAAGGACCAGATCTCCTCTTTGCTTTGTATATTCCAAACTTTGATCATGCCGCTCATGTCACCTGACGCCATCATGGAGGAGTCGTGGCTGAACACGGCGCAGGTCACTGAGTCTTTGTGACCTGTGGAGAAAAGAAAAACAAAATTCTGTGTGAGTTTTGATCATCTTTCTGGAGACACACATCCGATTTAAAACACTAGCCTCATCCTCACCTGTGCACTCCAGCAGAACTTCTCCATCGCTCACCCTCCAAACAAAAGCCTTGTCATCCTCTCCTCCTGTCACAGCCATGCTGTTTGTGGCCGGATCCAAACTCACACAGAACACCGAGCCTGAAAAAAGAAAGGGAAGAAGACTTTAAATCTTCAGCAGACATAATCTAGCTGATAATAAGAGTATCAACCCAAAGTAAGGTATTACCTGTGTGTTTGGAGAAGGTGAGCTCGCTGTCATCATGCTCCACCTCAGCCTCCATCTCATCCTCTGTCTCCCAGCCTCCATCATCATTCCCAGCATCCTCAAAGTCAACATCCTCCAAGTCATCAGCCAGATCATCTGAGAGCAACAGAGAGAGAAAGCTAAAGCTGGGTGTACAGTGATGATTAAAGGTACATTTCAGCTTGTAAACACCCTTCTGTATCCTTGGCATCACTTCTTTAAGACATACGGTGTCTCCAGATGTGATCTAAACAGTGTTACCACCCACCTGGACCAGGCTCAGATTCATTCAGGTCGATAACTTCCAGAATCTCCTCATCTCCGTGGAGCTGGATCTCGTTTCCCTCATTGTTATCCATGCCGTTAGCACTCAAAGCTAGTAAAACAACCCAAAAGTAACAGCACAAGTACAACCAGCTCACTTAAAGTCAGGCTGCCTCACTGTTAGAGTCTTCACTGACTGATACGTTTCAACTTCCAGCTACAAATCCCACATTAATGATCATTAAACTGAGATTAAAAGGGGTTACATGTCAATCTGCTGTCCCATGTTTTTTCTCACATGCAGAAGCGACTGGGAGACTGGCGCACTGTGATGACGTAGAAGGTTAGCTACAACCCTCTCCAATGTCTTTAGCTCTCCTGTCCACAAAACGGCGCTGTTGTACCACAAATAGAACATGTTATGAGTGTTTTTAGAGCTGGAGTTATCACAAAAATGTGTTTTAACCTCCTGCTTTGTGTTTCATTATAATAGAGACTGGAATGAGCACGAAACGTCTATTTTTTTCCATTTTGTTGAAGCAATAAATTATTACACTACACACCCAAGTGTTCAATACAGATTTTTATAGTAATTTGAAGTTATATTTATTTTTTGTCGCCTTTTTAATTTTTTGTACAACTACAAATCCCATCCAACTCCTCTGACTCTCGTCTACCTGCCTACTTCCGGGATGGGCGGAGCTTCAGAGCAATTAAAGGCCCGCACACCTGGGGACAATCAAGGTAATTGGCAACATGTTGAAGCACCATCAATTATTTATTAAATTGCTATATCAAATTTAGTATCTGTTCTTGTCAGTTAACATCAATATATCTGGCTTTACAGATGTTTTAATTGATAATTCCCCTTTGTTTGATTTGAATTATGGTCTAGTATCTCATCTCTCTTTCCTGGTCTATCCTAAGAGAAGAAGTATTCTTCCAACCCCAAAATATTCCTCCACTTTCCCCTCTAAATACACCACAGTAAAGTGTTCCTAGTCATACATTTGTAAGCAGATGTCTCTGTCAGAGTTGGATCATGCTGCATTTCCTTCTTGTAAGCTCAGAAATCTTTCTCTTTTATTCCCTTGGTGACTAACACTCAGTGTCTTCCCCTTTAGTGAGTATAAATGCAGACCTCAGACACTTATAAATCATCATCTGCTTCACCACTGAACAGGTGTAGTATTACAAAACTAAATGTACACATCTGTTATGGCTTAAGTGACAGTTATGCAATGCATTGTGGGATTTTTAACAGTGATTAGTGCATACTTTTATTGCCTTTTAATTTATTTATTATTATATACAATAAAAATGCCCAAATTAGGAGTAGAAGCCCATGTTTCTATTTCTTAAACCTTGAATGAAGTGTTCTTGATCAGATTTGTTAGCTAAGTAAACCGCTGCTAGCTCTGTGTATGTTGAGCTTCACCTTTGACCTCCATGTACACTGAGAATAAGATAACAAATCTGTCTTTATGAGCTCTCATTCATGGGTATAATGAGGCTGCAAAAACCACAGGATTCACATTAGACGCACAGCAGCACTCTGTTTTCAAAGCAGCTCTCCTCTCCTCCTATATCTTTCCATCAAAAGTTCCCCAGCCAGAGATATTTTATGAACACTTAACACAGTTTGTCTACTTCAGGTTTTGGGGGTTTTATGTCTCCTGCTATATGCAGCTGGCAGAGCTCAGGGACTGCATGCCCGAAGAAGTTTTACAGGCTGCCCGAGCCCGCCATTCCAAGCCTCCACTGGAAAAATACTACCGATGTGGTGAGATGTGGAAAGATCAGGGTGAGCGTTAGTTAGAGGTGCTCAATCTGCAGCAGGAGAGAGATTTACAACTCGAGTTATGAGGACCTGTTGACCTTTGACACGGGGGAAGTTAGACAGTTGAGTTATGATGATAGTTGTTTCACCATCCAGCTCTTCTTTATGTAGCTTCAAAGCCTCTAACATTGTCAGATTTATTAGAGTATCAATGAAACTTTTGGGCACTTTTACTACAGATGGAGGCAGCTTAGCTCTGAAGGATGAGGCTGATTCTGATCCAAGAGCTGATATTTGTCTTTATGATTAAATTAACCCATTTTCATACCAAAACATGACACTGAATTTCCACAAAAAGCCTCTCAAACTGAAGTCAGACTGTCATGGGACACACAGGCTCCATTAAAAGTCAGACTTTGAGAATTCATTGAGGCTTAGCAGCTCCTTAGGGCTGAGAAATAAAACACGTAAAACGGCCACATGAAGAAAAGATTGACAGCATGAATTAAACAAGAATGGCAAGTCATACTATATGCTTACATATATATGTGTGTGTAGGTTTGATCCAAGCCAGTATAGCATTGACATTATGAACAGTCTGTGGTCAGAACAGGAGTGACAGGAAATACCACGCATGAAGGATCAGAAGCCGGTTTGACCTCAGAAAACATGTGATTCAGTCTCCTGAGCGATCAGAGGATCCAATAAAGCATTAATCATGGGTTTATAAGAAATTTTGTCACCTCTTTGATGTATTTAGTTTGAATTTTTTGGGGTGTTATAAGGACATCTTGCTTGAGAGTTAACTCACAGGAAGTTTGGACTAGCTAGTTTGTGGTCATTGGCCAATTGTGTGTGCACAGATCAAAATAACATTATCATATCGTGTGCATAAGTTGTTTTCTGGTTAAAAAAGTACGTTTATATTTCCACATTTTTGGGGGGTCAAGGAATGATGCTTTCGAGTGCAGCAGCAGGCCGTAGGATTGTTCAGTGCTTCTGTGTTTATCCTCTTCCTCAGTACTCTGCAGTTTTGGTTTTGTCTCCATCCTTTCATTCTGACTATTTTTACCCAGACACACTGGAACAGCACTTTGGGTGGGCTTCTCTCTTCCGTCATCAGGACAGCAGAGACCAGGAGCGAGCCGTCATAACAACATTTCCCGGTTTATCACTTTGGCAAGCTGGTTTGTGTCTGAAAAGCAGGACACTCTGGGGTGCTGTTACTTTATAGGCACACACACATGGAAATACACACTTTGCCTGAGCACCTTTAAACACACACACACCGACGGTATCATTAATAAGGCCTGGGAGCTGTTGCTGTGTGAGAGGTAATTACTCCATGCAGCTCGGTGAGGCTTTGATGGAAAGTTTTAGACTAACTGGCTCGACTGTAAGAAGTCTTGACTCTGCTTCTTTTTAACAAGAACTCTTTATGGCGACGTTTGCTCTCTTTTCTCTCCTAAATGCTTCACTTTCATGGCATCCTGGGAAGATTTGAAGTTTCATTTTCACTTAAAACAACACAACATACAAGATAAATACACAGTTACATTAAAGCATTGATACACATGCTGTCAGTTTCCCTCTGAGATGTCCAGAAGCGTTTTCTTTCTTGCTGGCGCAGCAAAGCTTCTTTATGACGCTGAGGTCTGCCTGCTTTGTCTGCACGCTGCGTCTGACTCATGTGGGACCGCGTTGGGTGAGATGACGGCTTCCCTTCTCAAACCACTAACAGCCAGTTGTGTGTTCACTGCAAGAGGTCTGGTCCACAGCCCGTGTGTGATGTGTCTGCTGTGGTAGCAGAGCGGTAGTTTGCGCAGGCCGAACTCACTCGCCTGTGGACTTTCCAGCCTGACTGCATTGCTGCTCCTTTTTCCAGCTGCTGGCCAAAAAACATGAAGTATTTTTGAACCATCATCACTCAGGATCTGTGCTTTTAAGCCAAAGCCATGTAAGGTACTTTGGTAGACATCCCTTTGAAGGCATAGTGTTTCAAATAAGAGGAAGCCACCTGTACTGGGAACTGAAATAAAGAGGTGGTGGTTCCTCCCTTGGATGCAAAATAGCATATAGTTTAAAGCAATATATTAGCAAAGTTTGGGGCCAAATGCCTTCACAACATATGACAAGTCTGAGCTAAACTAGTGTGATACCACACCAAACAAAAAATGGCACGCAAAATTAAATGCAAACACTGTGCACAATAGTTCACCAAGTATCAGCATGTTTTCCATGGATGGAGACTCATGTTGTTTGTTAATCAGTCTGTATTGTCAGTTTTCTGTCTTCACACACACTGACTGTAAACTGTGTTGAACATGCATGATAGCGAATGCAGTGTTTGTCCAGCTTGTAATCAGAAGGATTAAACAGGGAAGCCCTTCCTCTCAGGTATCAGACCTCTCTTATGTTTGTATTCATATGCTAAAATATATTAAAGAGGTCTGCAGTCATACAGGGTTTAAGACTAAGGAGCTTACTCAAGCACAACATCAGAGATGCCTCCAAGACCGACTGTCTTACGTAACCGGAGCTCTTCCACACAAATTATAATCCTCTGTTGCTATGGAAACGGCAGTCCCGACGGGCCTCCCCCTGTACTCCAAAAGAGGAGCGACCTCGATTAATAAATTCAGCTCAAAGCTGGGACCAAGTTAGAAATAATAAAAAAGGGACTCTTGACAGTAATAAAAGTGGTGATAGTGAGGGAAGGTCAGGGCTTTAGCAAGTTTTAAGTACCGGCTGTGCTCAAGTGCCCTTGAGACAGATGAGGGATTGCTCATGGACTTAGACTCCTGAAGAGGGAAAGTGGAAAGATGGCGTTTGTTTCAAAGAGAATAGACAACGATGAACTATGTGAGCATTTAAGGTAAAGAGTGATGTCCATCAGGGCTAACCAAGCCTACTTCTGTCTCTCTACAGAACATGGTCTCAATGTAGTCTCAGTGATGTCATGGTGGATGGTTTCTGAAGAAGCATAATGAAGGCCAAATATTGTGGCAGCCATATTGGAAATGCTGACTCATCCTAACTTTCTAGAAAGGTCGAGTTTAGGCCGTGTTCTCGACACCTGGAAAACAACCAGTGCAACCACCTGTCAGTCAAATCCGTCAAACTCTTAGCCGTAACAATCAAAAAGAAGGGGTTATAAAAAAGTTGAACCCCATACACTGCTACCAACAAAGATATGAGCTACTGGGACCAAAAGTATTTAATGTACAAAGCTTTAAAGCTGTTAAACCCTGCTGTAAAAAATAACGTTTTATTATAGGGGTCTATGGGGATTTTGTGTTTCTTGGAGCCAGCCTCTAGTGGACACTTGGGGAACTGCATTTTTTTTAAATAAAGCCAAAGGATAACTTTTGAAAACAGAGCTCAAGTCTTACATTATAAATAGTTATCTGGTTACATAATAATGATAACTTGCTAACTTCTTGCTACTAATGTAGGGTAAATGTTATAATTGTTATATTATAACATGTGATAAAGGACACACAATCCACTCTAAAGGGGAATGGTTAAAAAGTAAACTTTACCCCAAATATAACTATTGTAACAGTATCCTCTTCTCTACAGTCTGAAGTGTTGAATAATTTAGTTTAGATTAACTCTGTTGGAGCAAAAAGGGTGGTCTGTACGTGAACAGGGTTTATTAGACAGCCTTTGGGGTACATTATACAGGAAACTACTGTCTGAAAATATTAAAATGGAGTTAATATATTCACTTCACTATAACTTATGTAATGTAAAAACTTAATCCCTTATCTAATGTAATTCTCAAAGATGTCTGTCCTTGGCTAAATAGCACCCTTACACAAACTTTGGCACTAAAGAAGTGAAGTCATTTATCAAACACTTCTTCTCTTGTTGGGCTGATCCGGTCCTCTCAGACCCAGAATCAAATCCTTCCAAAATTTGCCTTTAAACCTTATTTAGCTGTCAGAAGAGCTGGGGGTTGTGAGAGGAGCCAGTGAGAGCAGCACTGTGTAGTCTACCTGCACATGGAGAATAATAGCAGTGTCATTGCCTGCAGATGTAGACTATGAAGAAGCTGGTTAGCATATTACAGTAATCAAGTAGGCTAAACCAGGCGATGGTGTCGCAGCTAAGCCTGTGGGCGGCTGCTGAGGCACAAAATCAAATATACAGTAATGGAAATAAAAGCATATTGGATCAGGGAAAGCAGTGGGGAAGGAGTTTCATGTTGCACGGGGCATGAATTGGATAAAAACATTTGTTTCATTTTGCTGCTGCTGGTTATGGAAAGTGTTGAATAATGGAAGGTGGGTTGGTAATGATGAATGAAAAAGATTTCAGGCGGCAAATTGCTTTCTATCATTACAGCACAGACGCTGTTATGACACAAAATGCAATGCTATCAGAGGAAGCAGTGGTATATTTTGCTGGAATGCTACAGAAAAATCACAGAAGTACAATACATGCAAATGATAGGCATTAATAAAGTATCTCTCTCCATTTTTATGGATTTGCATATGCTTAACCTACTGTATACTGTTTATTTCCTTACTCATGCTTGTGTTATTTCTATTTATTGTCTTCATTGTGATTTGTTGAAGCACCTCTGTCTTGAAAGGTGCTGACAGAGCCTTTACCATCGCCACCCCAACTCCCTGGAACTCCCTAACCCTTCACCCATCTGCAACTCTGACTCAGTTCACTCATTTAGACCTACCTGTTCAAAAAAAGCATACAACACATGAATCTACTCTCTCCCCAGCTCTGTCTTCTTTATTTCATTTCTTTGCACTCTATGTAAAGCGTCAATTATTATTATTATTATTATTATTATTATTATTTTTATTATTATTATTATTATTTTGATCAAACCTTTTATTTATTTATTTATTTTTAAATGTCAAATAGTGTACAGTGTAATCACATATGCAGTAGCAAGTAAGTACAATGGATAAGCAGCCACACAAAAATTGAAGTTTGGGTATTCATACATAAATGTACACACACATAAAATAAAATAAATACATGAATAAATGAAATAAAATAACAAAAATTGAAATAAATAAAAAACAACCCCAGAACAAAACTGCTATCAATTCTTATTATTATGTAATTAAATGTATTATTATTATGTACTGATGAAATATACAATATGACCACCACAAATAAAAAAAACACTAAATAAGACTTTATGTTAAAATTTCTCTGCTGTCAGAAATATTTCCACCTGCTGCAAATTTGGAAATATGTGCAAATGAATGCATCAAAAATTGTGCACTTACAAAATATTGAGTGTGTCTTTACTGAAGTAAATGTCTGCTTCTAATGCAGGACACGCCCAGAGACTTTTCCCGTATAACTTTCCACCTTCCCATATATTTCCACACATAACTCTCAGTGTACAAGCAGATGATCACATTTTCATCAGGCTATAAGCCCGCCCCTGTAAAGTAAGGGGCGCTCCATGTGACGCTGTGGCTGTAACAAAAATCCAGTATGGCGGAATCTGTCAGGAGATGAATTTCTTCGTCCCCCCTTCGTCCCCCCTCCCTTCTGCTGAGAAAAACCCCAGAGTGTAACATGGGAGAGGAATAAACGCCTTGCGGGACACATGTTGGGACTCCTGGCTTCCTCCTGGCCCGTGTAGGTGAGCTGCTGGTGCGTTTGTGTGCTCGCTGGATGAATGTGTAGCCGAGCTGCGCCGCTTTGATGTTGATATTCAGGCAGGGATGCGATGCACAGACAGGATTCATCAAAACAATGTCCGGCTGAAGTTTCAGCTCCGCTCCGCTTCGGATTCGGCTTCCCGGTTTCATTTTCACGGCTGCTCTTGATCCTGTGTGATATCTACACCTGGTAGGAGTGATTGGACATCTTAAAACATTGTATCTGCACATTTCCACTCGGTTTGTTACACTGTAGCGGGCGGGAAGTGTGTAGGCACTAAGGAGGGAGGGGGGAATGGACAGGCGATGTTTATTATGCCGATTGTTGCTGTGCTATTTATAGTGCACACCGAGCCTTAGGCTTTAACGCCATAAACATAGTGCAAACACGACTCTTTCGAGGTGTAGTCGTGTTGTTTGGGAGGGAATATGCGTGAAATGAAGGTACAGGCCTGTGTGAGTGTGTGTTTGAGTGTGTGTGTGAATGGTTCGGGATGGGCGGTGGTAATTCTCTGCATGCGTCAATCTTTTTTTTGTGAATGGGGGCGTACGGGTTGTTGGAGCTGTTAAAGCAACATCTAAAAGCTGCACATTATGGCTGCTTTAACCCTCCTGATATGTCCAATTGACTCTTTTTAAAGTCTGTTTAAGGGAATATATGCCTTCCAAACCTGCTAAATGCAGCATAGAAATCTGGGCAGCATGTGACAGAAGGGGTGTCGTGTTAATTTATCAACATGACTTCATAAAAAAATAATAAATCCAAATTTAAACTAAAATAAACACAAATCTATGTCATATTTATATTTAGGGCTTTCCAATATAAATTAAAACAAGTTTTAACATTCATTTTAATGAAAAAAGAGTGAGTTATCCTCATTGAGGATATTATTTTTATTATTATTTTAATAATTATTATTTGAATCATTGCTTTAACATCTATTTTTCTTATTTAATTATTGATTTATCTATTTATTTCTTGTATTCATCTTATTTTTAACTTTTCTTTCCACTATTACTGCTTTTATTAATTTTACTGTATTGATTTTATGTTATTTATAATCATGCCTTTTATAATTTCACCATTGCTGTTGTTTTCTGTGTCTGTGTCTCACTTTTATATGTGCTGCATGTTTATATGTATGAAAGGTGCTATATCAATAAAGTTGAGTTGAGATGAACCATGATCTGTGAGAATTAAAGAACACCAATGAACCAAATCTTGATATAAATTGTTAGTAATGGAGTTAAAAAATTAGATTTAAAAAAAAGTATTTGGATTTTTTGGGGTTCTTACACTTTTGGATGATTGAATACGCCCCTGGTCAAATTGACCCAGGATTATTATTGCTGTTCCAGAGAAATGAACATAACAGGAGGGTTAAAGTGTCCTAATGCGGGCTAAACACTCTGTTAGAGGAAGTGTTAGTGAGAAAATTGTGTTTTATTGGTTGGATATGTGAGGGAGTTTCAGTTTCAGGGTGAAGCTAACTGAATGTACCAACCTTTTTATGACAAGCATTAACAGCAGCTATATCTCCTTGAATAAATTATGCAAATGCACTATATGATGCAGTTTCTCAAACAAAAACAGTATGTCTTTTGTAAATGGTGGTTTGAATGTCCACTTAGAGCTTACACTAACATTATCCAGGTCTGTGTGTTTATTATTCCCTCAGTTTGAGCTCCAGGGCTTGTCTCCCCAAATCTGTCACCCTGCATCAAACAAGCTCTTTTTAGGGACAATGGCTGAGGACACACACACACACACACACATGAATACCCCTCCCGAGACCGCCGAGATGCCCTGGGAGAATGGTGTTGCATGAAGCCCCCTGGAGTGTCAGCTACTCCCCATGACACACACGTCCATGGTTCAATCCCCCGTTCCTCCTCCTTCACCCCTCCTTGCTGTGCTTTTTTCATCACAAAGCACAAGTGTGTGCGCACTGTGCAGTGACCGACTTTTTTTGGGGGGCAATTTGTCCTGCGGCTGCACTGTCTGGCCCTCTTGTCTTGAGACCCAGCCCCCCCTTGTTGCACACACACACACACACACACACATGCACACACACACTCATCCTGCTTCAGAGGACCTCTGAGACCTCTGCCAACACACACAAGGGCGTCAACATGCACGCTACCCCCATGCCTCCTCCATCAATGTAGCCCCCCGCCAACTGCCCACCTCGCCCTTGGGCACTTTTACCCCTTATATCTGTGGTGGTAAAGTCGACTGGATGCTCTGGGCACGAGCCGTGATTACATCTGACACCCCTGCTCCAGGCTCTAGGAATTCAGGCTACTATCTGAAAACAAAGAAAAGCGCAATCGTCTCTTTCTAGAAAGAAAAAGAAACATAAAAATTGATTTAATTACTCCCTAAAGACCACGTTACACCAAAGTTAGCAAAAAAATTAAAACAATCTGTCCTGAAACTCTACATGTTTGTCACACTATTGGAACAGTTCCATCTGTTTTCATATTAAAAATAATACATCACACTTTCTTCATATTCACCATATTTCCTCTCTATCTTTGAGCGCCCAAGTCAAAAAGAAACTTTGTCTGGGACAAGCAATTTGTTGCCTGACTGGTTTTCAGCTTCTCGCAGAGTAAGCTCGAGGTCGAACTTGAGGTTGTATTGAGTTTTTAGACTTTTATCTTGGATCTGCATTGCAGCTGAATTTTACATAACAAAAAAATATAATGTCTATAGAGCTGGGCTTCTTTAGTTGAAAATGCGCCAGAAATTTTATGTCTTAGAAAAGTCCATAAAAACTTAAAATTTGGAGACGCAGCAGATATGTCCCATAAAAGTTTTTGATTGCTGATTCTGCCTTTCAGTATTGTACCAAGTTTGGTGTTGCCAATTTAACTGTGTAGGTTTTTTATTCCCCTAAAAAAAATGCCAAATTTGGAAACCAAGTTAAAAACCGATAAGGATTCAAGATTTAAGGTAAAACCTATTTTCATTGTTCACCCAATTTCCAAAACATCGTTCATTCTATAACCCAGTTACGACCTAACATAGTGAGACAAAAGAGGGACACTTGCAGGGACTAGCAAACCAGACTAAACACGAGATGAATCAAAAGTTAATCCGAATACAAAACAAAACTAAACCCTAATCCCTCCCAATGACATCCGAGAATTTAATAAGCAGGCCACACCTTTTACTCCAACCAGGAACTGCCTTTCCCAACAGCTCGGTGACTCCAAAACAAAGAAGTATTGATTGTTATAACAGGAATGACTGTCTAGTTTAACATTCAGACTGTGTTAGATTAAATCCATGTGGTCATCACACTGGTAAACAGAAGCGCAGATGATCCTTGGTGAGACCATGACGAATCAGCCTGCCATGTTTGTCAGAAGGTCTAATTCTCCTTATTGGACGTCAAACTGATTCAACTTATTGCTAATGGCTGCTTGGGGTTCCACAAGTTGTTTACTCTCATTGTGGCTTTCTTTTTAATGCTAAATAAATTGATAGAGATGAGTAGCAAATAGAAAATGATGAGTCATAGAAGCCCCTTTTGTTATCCTAATAATCCTCGTTTGCAGGCCCAGATATTCATAATTTAAATATAATTGCTTTCACAGACATAAAACTGTCGAGAGATCTTTTAACGGTGATAGATGACCAAACTGAGAAGGCTGTGTACTGAAAACAGAAAACAACAGTTACCGCTGAAAGATCAATACTATAAATAACTGGAAAATGAGCTTTGTGTGTGTGAGGCAATAATAGCTGTCCTGATACAGATTCCCATCCTTCAACTGACTGAGAGATCAGTGCTCTCTTTGTTACAAACAGCCAACTCTAACCTTTCAACAAGTTCACCAGGCGGCCATTTTTTAGCATCACAAACATGATTTGAACAAGTTACATGTTGTACAGTCTGAAGTTACCTCACCACCTTTTAAAAATAAATTGATGACTCATTAGCTTAAACTTTACAGCAGCTTTAGCATTTAATCACTTCCTAGCTAACATTACCATTTTATAATATACATTGTACATTAGGAAAAACATACATTTTCATTCCAACTGTCAAGAAAGCTAACTTTTAGATGCTACCTAACAGTAAGTAACATTAACTAGCTGAAAGCAATGTTAGCTAGGTACTGTAATGCTAACATTAAATGTTGCACTGTCACTGTCTGTTTCTAATGGGTCATCAAATTTCTTCTTCCTACCTAAAATTCTTAGCTAACCATCGATATAGCTTGCTAAAGGTGCCATTTTTAAGCTAAATACTCTGTTAACAAGCTGAAAATGTTAGCTAGGTGTTGTTGTAATGTTAGCATTACATTTCATGGTCTGTCAAATATGTTCTTTCAACTTCAAATTAGGGTAAAATTATCTTGCAAAGGGTGATATTTGTTAGCTAAATACTATGTTAACAAGCTAAGGGCGACATTAGTTAGACATTTGTTGAAAGCTAACATTAATGGTTTCAAACTTTGCAACAGCAGCTGATGTTAGCATTCAATCCTTTTCTAGCTAACATAGCAGTATGATGAGACTTCATGTACACCAGGAAAAACGAAAAACCCAAGCTAGCTGAGCTAAATTTGATATAAACAGCTATGCTAGCAAGCTAAATATTATGTTAACTAGCTGGATATTGGTTGAAGGCCAACTTTAGCTATTGCAAATTCTCATTTAGTACCTAACAGGTTTGAAATGTGTCTCAATCTCCCTCCAGATATTGACTACTCAAATGTTTGGCTTTTTCACCTTTATTGATAGGACAGCTGAAAAGAGACAGGAAACATGGGAGTCAGAGAGAGGGGGGAGACATGCAGCAAATAGTCGACCGGCCGAGAGTCGAACTGCCTAAACCTCTAGACCAGCAGCGCCCCCAAAAAATGTATGACATCTTTCTTTGTCGTTTCTGATAGGTTGGTACCAGAGCTGGAGAGCGAGCCGCCGCTCTGATTGGAGCAGCCCAATCGAAAGCCTCATGGGGATTGGATGCTGCAGCTGGCCGTTTGCTTCCTGCTTCCACCACTGAGGAGGATTCTTGAGGGAGCGTTGGACCAGCCTGAAAACACACGGACACACGAAATCATACACAGACACATGAGCTTAGACACCCACAGTTTGGCTCTGTTCCCCTGACTGCACCCTGCACATCAAACCAGCAGAAAACACACACATCTGTTCTGCATTCGACACACCGAGCCAGGTCCTCACCTGCCTGGGCTGCCACCTGACTGCGCTGTCAGCGATGACATCACACAGCCACCAAGGTAAGATCTACGTCAGTAGTTTCACACTAATTGTTAGCCTTCTCTAACTTTTGTTGTTATTGTTTTGTGATAATAACACAGGAAGGATAAAAGCACAATATTGACATTGTTTGGGGGGATGTTTTTTTACTTACTGCAGCTTTTCTCTTGCATTTTGGAAATTGTTCCTGTGTTTAAAAGCTACACGAGTGCATCAAAAAGTCACCTTTTCATCCAAACTTTCATCTAAACTTTTTGTATAGATTCGCCCTCCTTCAGCTGGCAAATTGCATGCCACATGCTTCAAAGCAGCCGCTCCTTCCTCTGTTTAAGACTCCATCCACAGCCCTCTCTGCATGAAAAAGCCTCCAAAATCTTCCAAGATTTGCTTTCCAATGCACTTTAAATGCCAAGTGAAGCTTTTAAATCCTTCCTATATGTTGCACTAATATGGAAGTTATAGAAAGGAGCCCAAAGTTTTTTTAAGTCTGCCTCAAGTGCTCAAATACCAGCACTGGAGAATTATAACAAATGAGCTAAAGTGCTGTAAATACACAGAAGTTTCTCTGCTTAGGAAATAACAAGAACCTTTCTGCATGTAGGAGAGAGACATTGAGGGAAAGTGTCTGTATCCTCCACATTGATGCATGTGAACATTTGATTTTGAGCACAGACAGATAGCAGCCCTCTGAAAGGCAGTAAAACATTTTAATCTCGTCTTATGGCTGTTAATTGGCTTGATGCAATATGAATGAGCTCCAGAGAGCGAGAGGAAAAGTCCATAACTCGGGCTCATTAAGAGAGTCGACTTCCCTCTTTGACACCTAATCACACTCACTTTAGAGGCTTCGGTTTGTGTTCGAGCGGCCTGATGAATTATTCCGAAAGCTGCTGCTGGCAGATGAAAAGGTTAGCTTCCTGTGGTAGCTGATGGCGTCGACCGTGTTTACTTTGTGCACCTGGGAGTGTGTGTGCACCATAAATACCACCGCCGAGGTAACCCCCGGCCCTCTGACATCTCCATCACTGACTGATTTAACACAGCACAGAGTGTCGGGCAGGTTTCTCGTACTGAGGCGCACCTGTGTGTGTTATTGCATACTCTGTTGTGTAGAGAGCGGTGTGGTGTGGGCTCACTTTCTCTGTCTAAGCACATTATAGTGTAATATCAATCTGGGATTACTGAGGCTCAACAGTTATCATTAGACCGCCCGGTGTAATTCTTCCTCACGTTCACTGACCTACTCCACAAACAAGACTGACATAATTACTGCCCTGCTGATGCTGCACGCTGATCAATAATATGACACTTTTAAACAACATTTAATATCAAGTTTTTAGCCTGTTAGGTATTAAAGTGCATCCTCCTGACCATGACCCTTTGCATGTCAGTCCTGAATCTCTATCACCACATTTCCTGTCTCTCTTCAGCTGTCTTGTCCTATAAAACAGGGGTTCCCAAAGTGTAGAGACACAAATGAGGGGGTCGTGAGATGTCTTCCAATTTTTCTTTTTCAAGGTTATCTAGAAATAGTGCATTTTACCCATTATAGTAAAAAAATATTGCAGAAATTAGTAGCTTAACTTGAAATAAAACCTTAAAAATAGAAAATGCAATGAGTTTTCTGCCTTTCTTTTAGACCAGTTAATTATCAAAAGCATCAGTAGCAGAAGAAACACACCCACATGCTCATATAGGTAGGCTAATTTTCTGCAGACCAGCTAAATGAAGCCACATTAAATCCCTTTGAGGGACAGTGGGGGTCGCAAGTCTTTGGCACCAGTATTTTAGGGGTCACAGGCTGAAAAGTTGGGAAGCCCTGCTATAAAACACAAAACACCCCAAATTAGCACTTTGTTTCAACTCAATGAAATAGCTAAGTGATATGAATGTTTAATATATCAAGAGCAGGAATGTTCCAATGAGACTAATTTCCAAGATGTGTTCAATGAACATTCAAACCCTGACTAATCGACTAGACATAAGGTAAGAAAACACCTTAAATTGAGCAAAATGATTGAACCCAACTTAAATGTCGTCAAACTCACAGACGACATACAGCTTAATCTCCATTCTCTAGATCAAAATACTGACAAACTACCAGATGCTATCTGTCATCTGTGCTTGTTTACATCCAGCTAGTAGAGCCTTTTCCTACACGTCCCATAATGCAGCCCCAAAAAGCCTCTTTAATGATCTTCAAGAGTAATTTGGCAAATTAAACTCCGAGCAGTCTTTTTAAAGATCAAGAATTGCCTTTATTAAAAAATATTCCAAAATGATACCTCTATTATAATTTTATCACAGTTTAATCTGTTGGAAGAAGACAAACAGAGATATTGAATCAGAGCCCAGATCTGACTGCAGCCAAGAAAGGGAACTTCACTCTTTTCTGGCCACAGGCTGCAGCCGCTGATGGAGCAGATAAACTAACCAGCTCCTGTCACAATGTAATACGATTTAGCTGTTTATAATTTCCCTCCCTTTCTCCTCCTCTACCTCAAATATCCAGTTTCTTTTCCACCAGAAGTCCAAAAATAGCCGTGATCTTCTTCTTTGAGTCCAGGGGAGACGATTGGTACCTGCAGCGGCTGTCTCTCGCTGTCTCGTTTTCCTCTGAAAAGCCTTCAGAGGAGACGATCTGGGTCCTCAGAGTGCTGCCAAGTGTGGGCGTCAATTTGAGGTGCTGCTTCTCTGTGTTTGAATGACAGCTCCGAGACACACTTGTTGTACGGCGGCGTGCACAGAGAGACAGAAACAAGCAGCAGTGAGACATCCAAAGACGTGAAATGTTATAAATTGGCCTCGTGGAGCTTGTCGGGCTTCTCCTGTCGCTTCTTTTTTTCAGCTGAAAGTTTGAGGCTGCATCCGTTCGATTCTTTTGAGAAACAGATGTGAGAGAATTGATCGTGGTTGCATCATGTTTTCTGGTACTAAATGTGCTTTATTTGGAGTGCAATTTCACAACCTTGGCTTTGTTCTCGGGGTGAACAATAAGACTTTCAGATCCACGGCTTTGTTGTACTCCTGTGTTTGCAGCGTTATTAAAGCTGCCAACTTTTCTTGTTGTATTTCCCGAGCTTGCTTTGCACTGATTTCAAATCATGCACTAGCCCTCTGAATACAGACATGAGTGTGTGTTTGCATGCATTGCCTTCATGCAGCACCACCAGGAGTATTTGTTGCATGCCATGCTTGTGTGCCATTTTTTTGTGTGTGTGTGTGTGTGTGTGTGTGTGTGTGTGTGTGTGTGTGTGTGTGTGTAATCTGTAAATGAGCTTAGTAGCGCGCACGTTTTTTGATCCAGGACTTACTCATTTTCTTTATTACAGCAGCAGTGGGATTTTTAGATTAAATATCATTTGCTGCAAATCTCTTCCTAGAAAAGTGAAATTTAAAACGCTTTGTCGGGTTTATGTTTCCCAGAACAAAAAGAAGGGTCAGGCTGATAAGGTCTCCACATCAGTCTTTTTGCAGGCGTATCAGCAAACAGGCTGGAGTGTTTGCACAGGAGAGATCCCTCTGTGTAACTAAAGCTTTGGCTCATTAGCCCACAACATTTGTTTTACACTTGTGCTTGGCAATGAGCTAACATCTTGACTGTGTTTGGTTGATCATGGATGTTTCTGTAAATGTCACACTCAGGAGGAACACTCCGAGTCAGGGTAATAGTTCCTATCTAATACTGTGTGAAAACAGCCAAGTGGAGAGCAAAAGCAGGCGTTCCACATCCCAGCTCCCATCACTTGTTAATATTCATCTCTATAAATGTATATCTGCATGCAAGTGCATCTAATAATCTCTTCTAGATCACACATTGTAGCTTGTCATTTAAGCCACCAGTGTGAAGATGTACTCTTCCCTTTGAGTGCTTCAGAAATGATCAGTTTGACCTTCATCAAAATACTTCAAAAGCTGTTTTCTTCTCCTTTTAAAGACAGATCTGACAATGGTACACTCTTTACCTTCTGTGTTATTTCAACACATTTAAGCCCTGAAAATTGTGAGTGAATCACAAGAAGATTGGATTCTTTCTCTGGCTTCTACTGCTGAAGCAAGCCAGAGTGAAGCCTCTTGTGAATGCACTATTAACAGTGAAGCTGAGACTCTAAAAACAGATTAAGGGATGCGACTTCAGGGAATGCAACAAATGAAGAATTGATATAATGAATGTTATAAAAGGGCTTCAAAGGGTAGGAAGTGATGACTAAAAGTCATTTAACCCTCGTTGTTACAGGGAAGATGGCATCCCTCCTCAGGGGATACACATCACCCATGTAGACAATAATTGCTGATGGGCTCTGAGATTTCTGACCCTTCAGACATGTTCTGCTTTTATTTGCATCATTTACTCATGTTGCTGGAGTCAGGGTTCATCATTAAGCACTATAGTGTCTTTCCCATGATCCTCTAGGGCCCTTCTGTGGTTGCGGTCACATGCCAAGAACCCTTATCAGGTCTGACTGACAATCTGGGCCGCCTTCTATCCTGATAAAGAGGGAAACTGCTCTATAACCGCTAGAGTGTGTGTTTTTTAGAGCATGGGAATAAAAACATGAGGAAGAATGAGTGCATGTGTTGCTTTCTGTAAGTCCTCAAGCAGGTTGCATGTTGAACAGTCTGGATTCACCACTGTCTCATTAACCAGCTTCAACACATGTCAGCTCTGCAGGAAGGCAGCCGTTTGATCACACTCACTCTGGATCGATTGCATCTCGTTGACTCTGACTCGACTGATTCTCTGGTGCTGTATGGATCCCTTGCAAGGAACAGACAAATCTTGATGGTGCTTACACATTCTGCACTTTTCTGTTGTATTTAGAGGAATTTTTAAATTGTAGTTGACAGGAATAAAAACAAAAACACAGGAAAAAGTTAGTTTGGTTACTCAGAAATCAAGAGAGGAACATGAAGAGTTGTTTCCTGTGTTCCCTCTCTCTGTTTCCTGGAAGGACAGTTCCTATATTCATGTCAGTCTTTTACTACCCATATATACCAAGCAGAGACTCGCTTCACCTCAGATGCCTCATGGTGAAAGTGATGCATGCAGGATAAGCTGGAAGTGAAAATGAAAACATAAGTTTAAAAAAAGGCGCAGCCGGCCTCCTCAGGTGTTCCAGCGGCTTCTTGAAAAGAGGGGAGGTGATGCTCCTCGCTGGCAACAGTTTGTTTTCGTGTTAGTCACAAAGAGCAACCAGCTCTCCAGGAAAGTCTGCAGAGTTTAGCTGGGGAGCAAGAACTGCTGCTGCACATGAGTCATACACGCACGAACACACAAACAAGGGCCAGTATGTGGTTGGTAAGTAAGTGTCAGGTACAGTGTGTGATTATTTGTGAATGAGAGGTTTGAATTTGACATTGTAATACGCAGAAATGTAAAATTAACACATTCCACACACGCTACCTAAAGCAGACCAGAATAAACTGCACTCAGGTTAGAGTTTTTACTGCTTTATTTTGCTGGGTCTGTGTGGGTGTGAGCGCCTTTTATGGCTCTGAACCGATGAACTTGACACAGTGCTCCCTTCCTCGAAGGCTCAGCTGTAACTAGGTTACAAGCGCAACAGTTTCACGGTTTATACAGGCATGGTATACAACCAAAACAGAGAGGGGAATAGAATAAAGTCAAATAAACACTAATGAGGAGGGTCAGGAGATCAGAGCGTTTGGGCTGAGACCCAAGATGAGATAGAAGTCGAGGTGTCTTCAGGCGCTGTCGGATTTATGCCATGTACAAACAAGTCAGGTTGTGTTTGCAGATGTCACAAATAGATTTACTGGAAAGGTTTAAAAAAAGAAAGCTATTGTTTTTAGAGTTTAAACTGTGCCGTCTGTTCAACTGCCAGTTTCCACCATTAATGCTCCCATTTTTTATAACCTTTTTTAGTTTCTAAACACAAATAAAGTCAAACTATCTTAAAGCAAGCCTCCAACCTGATTAAAGGAAGCTTAAAATCAAGTTATAGGTGAATTTAAAACACACGTTTTTAGAGTTTCTATCCTGGACATACATTTTAGGGCCTGTCTCCACTCACAGCTGTTTTTTGCACTTGCAGCACCCACACTCTCCATATGATGGTGCTCCCTTTTGAAAGTTGTCTTGCAGCTCTCCCACTTTTCTTGGTAGCGCTTCGGACGCTTAGTGCTGAAATGCTCAACTGGCCTTTGACCTCTTCGCACAACCCCAGACTAAAAGATGACTCGGCAAATGTTGTATTTCCAACTCCAAAATACCATCAGACTAGCTTAAAAATGTTGTTTTTTGCCAGTTGTTTGCTTAATTTGTGTAGCGTGAAACTAGCAATGCTAAAGAGTGCAGGATGACTCAGCATCTTTTGTGTATTCCTGTAAAAAAACACTTAAATACCTTAAATAATGGCTTAAAAGTGCATTTTGTCATACATGGGGATAATAAAAACGTATGACTTACTGACTTACTTTAAACAATAGGCAGAATTCTGAGCTCTTAAAGGGCCGGTGTACTGTGTTGCCGCTGCTCGTTAAGAGTATCCCTCCTGCAGCTTGTGTTTGTGTTTGCAACTGCGAGTTCACTTTTACTATCTGGTCAGCGGGGAGTTTTGGCAGCGGCGGCGAGGGACTGCTGCTGACGTAAACCGCACTACAGACGAGGTAGTGACACACATGATAATACTCTGGTGGGGGGGGCTTTTCCCTCTCTGGTGCCTGATGCGTGACACAAGGGACGATGCTGCAGTTTAACGTATGATGGAAGGAAAGAAAGAAAGTGAGCGCTGAGGAATACAACTTATTTTACCTATGTGCCTTTAAGCCCTCTCCCTCCTGTTCTCACACACTTTCAAAGTAATTGTTATCACGGCCAAAAAAGAATCTTTTAGGTTTATTAGGGCAGGCTGTAAAAGAAATGAGGCCCCTGCACCGTCACCCTGCTCCTGGCACTTTGGTAGTTTGCTTTATTGAACACTGCAAGGACAGAACTCTTCATAACACCCATCTTCCCTCTGAAATTGCAGTATATTTTGGTTTTACAGTGTTGACAATCAGCACCTTAGAGCGCTAATAGCTCAGCATAAATTCACTTCCCAGTTTTACATCATCCGAACCGTCTTTCCGTCTCGTCCCCGTCTTTGATAAACGCCGCCGTACAGTACACACACCAATTTCTGGATGACTGTAAGTCTATATTATGGATTTGCTTTTTATTACACCTGCCAGATACTATTAACTGGGCAGCGGTAGCTCAGATATTTAAGGGACACACTTGGGAGTGGAAGATCACTGACTTGTGAGGAGTGAGGAGAACTTTTTCTTTGAATTAAGGAGGAAAGAGAGTAAGACCAGTCGTTTTTAACTGACCCAGAGAAGCCGGCTGCAGCTAGTCTGACAGTCAAACTGTCTACAAATCAAGAATCTTCACAAAGAAACGTCAACAAACTCGGTGAAAGATTCTGTGCGGATGGATATGTGACTACAGAGGAAGTGTAAGGATGATTAATGCATTGAATTTACATTTATCTTCTTTCATCCTGCTTTCAATTCTGCACCCATCCAGTGACCCCTCTTTCATCCTCTTATCCAGATGCACGCAATCCCACAACAACACTGCTGCTTAAATCCAGGGGTGAAGGGGTTAAAAGTTTTCACTGCAATAAAGAGGGCCCGGCTTATCCCGGAGTCTATTTTTAGCTGCACACACACAAGATATGCGCACGTGCATGCATGGCGAACAAACAATCATTATTTTTGGTCTCCCGTGTTGATTCTCCTCCTGCACTCCGCCGCCGTGTGTCGTGCAGCTAAAAATGGAGTGCGGGGACGAGTGCATGCATGTCACAACCGCTGCCTCTTTTGTGCAGCGGTCAGTGTGATACGAGCATGAGCCTCATCAAGGGGTTATTTCAAGCCTCATTGTCACGTTTGGTGTGCTGTTCACTTGTGCTGACATGTCGTTTCTGCCCCCACAAAAGCAAATTACGAAATTGTGGTAGATTGCAAAATGCACTTGAGCGGCGTGTTCCCACAATGCCGCACCCTCCCCTCCCTCGCTGAACCCGATGAACAGAGATGAGGCTCTCCTGCCAGCCAGACAGTTCGTCAGTTCTGTCCTCCCATGTGCCACCAACTTGGCTGAACATGACTAACAGTCCGTCCCAGAACAAACCCAAGAGGGGGTCTCTTGTGCAACGAAGACCCCCTACTCACACAAGCTTGGCTTTGTGCTTGTGGAAGTGGAGCGCAGCACCCATCTCGCCCCACCGCACCCATCCCCCTCCAAAAAACAAACACCTAATCACGGCCTTTATCCAGGCTGGATGTCTTAGTGCATAAGAGAAGCTGTGTTTTTAATTGGTATTAGGACAGAGGCGGCAGAGAGGGAACATGAGCTAATGAAAGGACCGGGACACGTCTTTTGTCCCCGTGTCTTTTGTCTCGTCCCAGCTGAGAAACGGGATACACTGTGTCCTGCCAACGAGCTGTCAGCGGCAATTACGGTTTACACTCAAGCGTCAGAGCCCCGGCCTCGTGCCTTTTGACATTTTGCTCCACGGGCCTCGACACAAAGCATGAATGTCTGGCCTGGGCATCAAGGGAATGCAAGCGTTACACAATCGGATCAAAGTGCAACTATCGCAGGAGCTTCCAACATATGAACACCTGAAAAAGTGAAGAAATACACCAAATGTTAACTAAAGCACCTGTTACCAGCTGGAGAGTAACCGTCATCACACACATGTGGGTGTTTGTTGTTGTACGACATTACGCACAGCAACTCAGACTCCACAGCTGCATTACAAATCTCTTAGCAACTGTGTAAACCACCATCATGGACGTTCATTCAGAAACATAGAACAAAGTTCTGCAGAAAGATACTTACACAAGGAAACAGCCTTCCTTCTTGACTCATGAAGTTAGAAACAGTTTTCTCACAGTTGTTATACCTGCTCTCTGATTGCTTACATCACCTTCTACTTCCTGTTTGTTTATGTTGCAAGGTCGCTAATGTTCTGCTTCGTGCGACAACACTTAACAAAAGTAGCTTCAAAAAAGTAGTTTATGTCGCAGGTTTAGATGCAGTTGGAAATCTGTTAATGCTGCCCACATGAAGGCTGCTGTCATATATTCTGTCTCTGGTGTCTGTGAGTATAGGTTTATAGATTTCTTGATGTACATGTTTCTCATGTTTTGGACCAGGCTACATGCTGCTGTCTTTTCCAGCACAGCTTTGAACGCATCCTGTTCCCAGAGTCCCTCGTTGAGCAGTGCAGAGCCAGGCAGGCGGTTTTGTTTTGGGTGAGCTGGATCTTATTAAGCTCTTGTTTTGAAGCGCCAGACCAGATTGCTGGACACAAATCGAGGTGTGGGAAGACACTTTAACTCGCTTCCACTGTTTATTTCTGTGAGAACGGAAGCATCCCTGCACTGACGGGTGTGATGGAGATCAAACTGCAGATTGAGCGTCCTGCTGTGAGACTGAGGATCACATCTCTGCATATAAGTTGCTGTGCGATGCATTTGAAGCGTCAGCATCCCTGCAGTTTCACTTTTTGTTCTTTTAAATTGATTAACTGACCCCGTGACTTTGATGCGTTTTTGGATGCACAACAGACACCCGCGGTCTAATTACCAATTCCCAACTAATTTGTGATTTTATATCAAATGACGCCATTCACCGGATTGCACAAAGACGCACACAGACGCACTCGGACGCCTCGCCAAATTGCATTAGCGCTGTGTTTTTTCCCACTCTACCAGCATGATGCAAGGGGGTCAGATGGTCGCTTCCGAGCGTCCACAGGCCGCAAACTAGTCAGGACTCACACAGGGGTCACCCGCTCTCTGGAATCAGCTGCCGTGACGTCAGCCGCTGCCCTCGGGGAAGCGAATTGGTGCGACCCCGGAGGAAAAGGCTCTTCAAGGAGAGGCGTGTTTGATTAATCGTATTGTTCCTGTCTGGTTCACCTTGCTCGGTGGAGTCACCCTGGACGGAGCAGCCAGGACGGAAGTGCGCTGAATGTAATGAGGCCAGAGCATCTTTCCTCCTTTCCTTCCTCCCTTTTCTCTCTCTCTCTCTCTCTGTCACTGTCTGTCTTTGTAAACGCCACAGACAGACATCTCATTCCTCCTGCACAACAAAGGCCGCTGTCAACATACTGAGAGCGGTCCAGGGGGGTCAAGCCCGTCTGTCACAGAAGGACATTTAGCTGTGCAGCACAGAGCTCTCAATCATTTCATTCGCTCCTGAATCCCTCCTCGCTCGCAGCGCCGATCATAACATGCATGTTTGTCGACGAGCCCTAGCTGCATTAGCTCGCGTTGACTGACTCTCTGCCTGAGGCTAGCTGAGTCTATTTATAGCTCCCCTGTCTCCCGATGCTTGCCCAGTGGGACCAAGAAGAGGAGAGAGAAGGAGAGAAGGAGAGAGAGAAAAGGGAGGAGGGGGCTGCTGGGTAACTAGGCTACATTCAAGATTGATGGACCCTGTTGCCAAGGTATAGGGCGCTTCTCCTCTGCGAGTGTGCGGCGGTTGTGTATGTGGTTTGTTGCTTCATTACGCTGCTCTCTCTCCTGGAGTGTGTGTGTGTGTGTGTGTGTGTGTGTGTGTGTGTGTTTATACACACCTGTGCTGCCTCCACGTGCATCTCAGGTATCAACCGTGTGGTTTGGAGCTGAAAGCTTACACACTTTGTCTAAAACCGACCGCAGACGAAGACATACATCTCCCTAATTCCCCCGCACTTAAGCCTGGGATGTAAAGCAGCTACCGCCGATTTGTGTAAAGAGAACACTGGCGTAGAGTTACTGCAAGCCACAGGTGTCATGAGTCACAGATGCGGCTCATTTTCATTGCAAAATCCGGGGTGTGTATGTGAGATTTGAATGAAAGCTCACTGAGAGGTATCAGTTTGTTTTGCAGACACTGCTCCTAAAGCTTCTGCACGAAGTCTGACACCGTGTGTGTGCAAAAAAAGAGACCACAGAAAAGTTTGGATTTGACTAGCACCTGATTGGAAGTTGTCCGTTTTATCACCCAGCACCAGGCGGCCATATTTGGCAGCTGCTGCTGGTGGGAGAACCTGAGGTAAATACACCCATGTGCGCCGAGAGAGAGAGTCCACACCCAAGCTCTTGCAGGGATGGTGCACAAAAAAAGGGGCGCAGCGATTCATGCAAGGTGGTAGACAAGCACACGTTAAAAGTGCACAATGCATCCTCGAGCTTCATGGCTAATTAAGTGTGTGCATGTGTGTGTATGTGCCAGTCTGGTCCACAGAGGGTTCCAGAAATAGCTGGTGCACAGTGAGATACTCGCCTGTTTTCCCTCCCTTTTTATTCCTCCGAAGGGATTTTACATGGCTTTTCATCTCCCATCCAAAGGAATAATTGCATGTTTGTGCGCCTCAGATCTCTTTTAAGCCTCGTGCTTGGTATATATATATGGATCAGGTGCTTATGATTGCTAAAAATACATACATGTGCAGAGTGTGTATGTGAGGAGTGTGATGCATGTCTATTCTATCCTCATCTCTCCCCTCCCTTTTTTTTTTGCGCCGTTTCCTTGTTTTTCTCCTCTCCCCTCCTTACCTCCCGTCTTCCCCCCTTTCTCCCCCGATGCATCCTCCTCCTCATCTTCCTCCACCACCACCTCCTCCTCCTCCTCCTCCTTCTACCCCTCCATCTCTGTCGCTCTGCTTTTTATAGCCATGTCTTCCCAGGGCTCGGCAGCTACAAAAGCCTTTTCATGTTGCCACTATAATTAAAGCCTCCACACTTGCACACACACACACACATATTCTCACACACACACACTCACACACACATGCACAAAAATGCATGCATGCACACAGCAGAAGCAGCAGGACTGTATCTTTGTGTCTGCATGTGTATGTGCGCTGTGTGTGCGTGCTCCGCATGTGCCGTTATACACAAAAGGGTGAGCTATTTTTACCTCACTCCCTCCCTCCCTCCCTCCCTCTCCTCCCTCCTCTCCATCCCCCCCCTCTTCATCCCTCTCTCTACTGCTGCTGCTGCTGCTGCTGCTGCCAGCCACATTTGCTATGCTGAGCACAGGCAGTATCAGTCGAGCCCCAACATCCCTCCTCTCGCGCACACACGGGAGCCGATGAAGGCTGCTCCGTCGCTCTCTGACACATTTCGGGCTTTATTTTTAGAACATCCCCGCTGCTAAACCTCCCCGCTATTTCACGCTCAGATTGTTTTTGTTATGGACCAGGCGGCAGCTCAGGTGGCAGCGGCGTTCGCGGTGGCTCGCAGCCTCGCAGATGACCTGAACCCTGCTCGCCCCTGCTCTCTCGGACGCTCGTCTTAACCGCCCCGATTTTGCAGTTTGGTTTTGTCGCTGGAAGCTTCGTGCAAAATGTTGCGGACCATATTTGAAGCGGAGTGTGCTCTCTCTCCCACAGAGGGGATCCTGGGAAAGGAGCAGCCGCTGGAGGTGCTGAAGACATCGGCGCTCAACCACATCCCAACAGGTTGGACACTCACTCTCTCTCTCCTTCTCTCTCTCCTTCTCTCTCTTTATGTGTTTGTTTACAGTGTGTGTGCATGCAAAACTCAAGCCTGCAAGTGTGTGCATGTACGTGATTTCACTATTAACCGCATCCTCTGCCACTTTGCATGCAGAGGTGATCGTCCTGAAGTCCAGTTGTTGAGGTGCCCTCACTTTAAAGACATGTGGAGCACCAACACTCACGCTATCTTCCTCTGAGATGGCAAGTTTTGAGAGTCCATGCTCACTCCTGCATTTCTGCAGGTTTCTCACAGTGCCATTTTGTTGAATGGAGTTGCAGCCCCTCTGAATGTAGGCGCCTTGTTTGTAAGCTTATGTAAAACCCTTGTCGGACGTCAGGAGACAAACGGTAGCCAAACAGATGAAGCAGTTTGGTGATGTTTCTGCTGCAAGTTCCTGAGATGCAGCTTTTGGCTGGAATATGCTGCAAAAGAAATGCATCATTCCATGCATTCAGAGCAGCTTTCTCCACCTCCAGTCTGAAGTGGAGAGAAGTTGAGAGCATGAGGGGAGGAGAGAGCAGGGAGAAAGTTGTAAAAAGGGGAGGCGAGAGTTGAGAAATGAAAGGGGCACAGATGGAGATGAGGTAATCTGAAGGAGAAATGAGTCTGATGTAACATATGCATAATGCATTATCTAATTCCATAATGAGGGGCATAAGCAGACCATCATTTGGATTTTTCCCTCTGAAGGAAGCAGCAGTGTGCAGGTATACAACTCCAGCTCAGCCAGCCTGTTGCTTTGAAACAACAAACAACTTCATTTCATCTTCTTCACCCGACCTCAAGTGTCCCCCCCTCGTCCCAGAAGCTTCACACGTGCGCCCGTGTTGTTGTCGGGGTTATTTTGCGTGCGCCTCCGGCTATACTTATAAAATATTGAAATCCACTGGAGTGACTTCATCAGATATTCTCCAAATCTGTTGTCTTGGATACAGAGCTGGCGGGCCCCTCAACGTTTTGGTAGCGAGAGTGACCCGGACTGTTTGGATCACAGGATGAAGAAGAAAGCGTACCTGTCTAAAAGCATCAATACTGCACTCCCTCCTCTTCATCCTGGAAGAGTGTTTCTTAGAAGAAATGCAAAATGCAGGAGCTGCAGCAACAACACACCTCAATGTTTTGTCATCTAATCTTTATGTAATCAGATCTCTGTGGATGCATCGAGCACACGACATCCACTGCTTCAGCTTTTGGAGGCAGAAGGTGGCTGATGCACCTGCAGGCTGCACCACTCACAGAAGAGATGGGTTCAACACAAGTTAGCTTTAGTTGCTGCAACTTTGAAGACACCGTGAACTTCTGTTAGGATGTATTCAACTTTTAACATGACCTGATAGCAAATACCAAATTTAACAAATACATTAGTGGCTGAATCTACTTATCAAGCAAAACATGTATTTTTTAGGCTGATTTGACCCAAAATGTTCTTGTTTTTCTCTCTTATTAATATAACATTAATATATTTTGGCTGAGGGTCTGATAAAACACCCAATTCTGACATTTGACCTCTAGAACAGGCCTGTTTGGAACATTTGTTTGCATTTTATCGACCCAATAAGGTTGAAAAATCTTCACTTATATAGAGTTTTTAGTCTCAAATTATGTAGACTGTATACACACGTATGCTAGAAGTCAATATTGACCTTTTCACAATGACATTCTTACATTTTTGACTTTGCCATACAAGACTGATCACAAACGAACACAATCCCACACACTGAAAGCTCTTTGGGGGTCGGTATTTTGTCCACAGACACTTTGAAATGTGTACTGGACAAGAATGTGATGATACACTCAACTCATGATAGGACACACTATGCAGGGTGCATGATTCAATAAAAAAGAACACAGTTAATGGCAAAGTTTTAGAGTAGAGATGCCACACGCATGCTTTTATTTTGAAAGGACACTTTTGGTACTTCCTTTACATGGTAAAGTTGCAGAAGTATATTAAACAGCTGAATCACTACACGAGCTCTTACACTTAGAAATAAAAAATGTGAGGGCTCAGGTATCATCAGTTTGGAGAACGCTTGGATGAAGAATGTTTGTGTAATAGAGGTATATTACTAAAGTGAGTGAAGAGATTGGTAGCAGAGTTAAGCTGTGAGTGTCAGACATCAGCTGGATCAGGATGAGATGGGGTCACCTCACCTGTTCTATCTGATTCTCCTCATAGACTCCAGACTTGAACCAGTTCTTGGCTTATGGGTCCCAACTACTTATAGACACATGGAGCGAACGCGTTCCTGCACGTACCGCACCTCAACCTGCGCACGTCGTCCCTCTGCGAGCCCCACGTGTTGTGTCTCTGCCTCACGTTCACCCGGCTCCTTCCTCCTCGGCTTCAGCGCCACAGACCGCTGCGTGACGTCACAGACGGGGGGGGACAAGTTAGGGCTCGCTCTTGGCAAAACAGGACTCGCTGCACCTCGACACGTCCCTCCCGTCACGCCCTTGATGTTCTGTCTGGTTTAGTTTGAAGAGGTCACAAGATCACAATCGGGCTTCTCTGCAGGCTGGGAAAAGAAGAAGTAGGCTTTATCTCCTCCAGGAGGCAGAACCCAAATCCAGAGAGTGAGCTTGAGAGTCACCTCGTCTGATGCTCACCCTCAGAGACCGGCCAGGAAGCAGCAGCAGCAGCAGCTATTCCCCGCCATCAACAGATGTGCTACTTGTTGCCTCTCATCTTGGCCCTGCTGCTAAATTCGCTGTGAAACCCCTGCGCTGAATATCTCCTCTTCTTTGTCATCCTCTTGCACGCTTTAAAAAGAAAGATCACATTTCTCTGAGGCGCCTGTGCCGGGGCTCAGTATGACATCTATTAAGCCTAACGAGTGTGCAGCCCGGGCAGTCTGAGAAAACCAAGGCTTAAATCTGAGACGCCAGAACCTCTCTGCATTGTCTGGTATAAATAGACCTGCAATAAGAGCTGGAGGAGTTGTAAACAGATTGTGATTTGTTGTGAGGAGGTGGTTGAAGGAGAGCATGCAGAGAAAGAGGATAGAGAGGCATTAAACCTGCAGAAAGGAAAGGTGATGGAGCACTGAAGAAAAGGAAGCTTCATGAAAGAGAGAGTGGAGTTAAAAACTGAGCAGAAGTGAAGGAGGAGATTCCCTTTAATGCGTCAAAAATGCTCCATGTCAAACTTCATCCAATGCTCAAACGAGAGAGGAACACAAAGTGAGCCTTCCCTTCAGGTTTCAGATCTCTGAGGAAACTTTATTCAGTTTGACAAACTGGAATTGAACTGAAGTCTCGTCAAACTCATGAAGTTGTGTAAGATTCCTAGAAGCTCCTCGTCTCTCTCCCTGGAGACGGCCTGATTCTCTTTGTTTTGGTTTTCTCCGAGTGCCCCCATATAGTCTCCTATCCATGCACATCAGTAAACTGAGCGTTTGACGTCACTTCTTGTATACAAAGATGAGCTGATATCAGAGTTTATCTCTGACAAGTGGCAGCCAGGTTTGTCTAATGGGCTCCTCAGTGCCCACAAATGCAGCACGCAGCCCTTCATTTCTCTGGGTCTATTTTATGTGATTTTACGTCACAATGCAAGATTCATTCAAGCTGAATCAAGCTTTAAATCAACTACACTGCAACTTTAGTGGACTTAATGAAGCTTGATGCATACTTCTTTTATTGGGTGCTTGATCAAATGTTATAAGATGCTTACAAGTAGTCAAAAACACAAATATCAGCTTCTTCCAGGTTTGGTTGAGGAAAGCTGGAACTTCACAGTTAGTGACTGGCTGCGTCGTCTTTCCTCTGAACCCTCTTGCAATTCCTCAACTGCGAGCTGAAACAGAGTTTCGGCATCACTACGAACATTTTTTCATTAGGATGCATGACATTTATCAGTCCCGTAAGTCATCGGCCCATAACGGGAATATTTTTGGGACACAGCCGGTGACAGTCTGCAATTCAAAGGAGAAAAACTGCAGCTGCAACATGCAACGAGGAAGTAAAAATGGCGTCACCAGTGTGGATGTTTTTCCTTGTTTTAGAGGACGGCAGCTCGCAAAACAGGCGCTACAAGTTGTTGGAAGATCAGATCGGTTTAAAAAAGATCTAGAACAAACTTCTCTCTTTTTTATTTATGATGTTGTGGTATTAACACCGAAACAGGAAACTATTACCGAACACTCCTCCTCATTCTCGCTTGCATGCTCTACTCAAGAGCACATCTGACAAAGGGAAACTAAGCAAGTGTGAGTGTCAAGCTTTTTAAAATATCAGGGCCAGAATTTGTCCAAATGATCTTGAAAATGTCAGAACCTTGAAAAGAAATTTATCCTTAAACCTTTAAACCTGCAGAAGAAGATTATTTGGGAGGACTGTCCTTTGAAGTTCAGTCTTTTATGCACGTCTGCATTGTGTGCATTGAAATGAAGGAAACTGACAGGAGGAAAGCGTCCAATAACAATGAATCCTGTCCTGATGATGTTTCAGATGAAAGAATAACACACACAAATCCCTCATTTGACTCTAATCCCTCAGTATTTAAATATCAGGGGAGCCTCCCTGCAGGGAAAAGTCCTTACTCAGACTTCTCCTGAAACCATTCTGTGGTTTTTATTTGTTTGGGAAATGCAGGCAAATTCCAGGCCAGGAATTTGAGCACACGGTATTAAAACCGCACCGAGTGAGAGAGAGAGAGAGAGAGAGGGAGGGAGGGAGGGAGGGAGAGAGGGAGAGAGGGAGAGAGGGAGGGAGGGAGGGAGGGAGGTGGTTATTATAAGGAGGGAAGGGGGGTGAGGCTGCATGTGAGTGCGAGGCAGAGATATTCATTGCACTACAACCGGCGTGGAGGGTTTTCCTTGGCCTTTAGAAGCAAGGAAAGCAGGTCGAGCGAGGGTGAGGAGAGAGAGGGAGTGAGAGAGCACTGTGGGTGTGTGTGCGTGTGTGTGTGTGTGTGTGTGTGTGTGTGTGTTCAGTGTGTGTGTGTGACGTCGGTTCCTGGAAAAGCAGAGGGCTGCAGAATAAACAGCCTGCATGCCTGAGACTGCCCTGTGATGTCACCGCTGGGCGAGCGAGGGGCGAGGGGAGGAGAGATAAAGAGAGAGAGAGAGAGAGGGAGAGAGAGAGAGAGAGAGAGAGAGAGAGGGAAAGAGAGAGACGCCCATCAGGTTAAACAGGAGCGGGGATGAGGAGGAAAGAGGAGAAGTCAGATGAAGGAGAGAGGAGAGGAGAGGGAGCGTGCTTGTCATCCGTTTTCATGAAGTGAAGGAGGCAGAGGAGGAGAGGGTGCAGAGATAAGGACGGAGAGAAAGAGAGAGAGGAGTCTGCCTACAGAGGAAGAGGAGGAGGAGGAGGAGGAGAGCACTGATGGGTACGTCTGACTGCGTCTCCCTTTTTTTGTAATTAGCGCTGTCGTTGTGATGGAGACGCCATACGTGATGCGTTTGGGCATCGGCGTGCGTCACCATCGATAAGTGTGTGAGGCTGTCCTGGAGTCGATAGCCTTTGAGGAACATTGTGTACAGGGGAAAGTGTGTGTGCAGGCGTTTGTGTGTGTGTGTGTAAGAGATGGGTTTGCGTTCGGACACAAGTGCAGCTTTTGTTCATCCTTCATTTCTAAGTTTGCTTCTGTCAGGACACCAGTCTCTCTTTTTATTCTGCAGGTGATGTGTGTTTATTCTGATGTCAGTTTTAAGACTTAATATGGTGTCCCTGCTATTCCCAGCCCTCAGCCAAGACTTCCATAACAGTGAGCAAGATGTTGAGTCAGGTTCTGAATCTGCAAAGTGACTCACACACAACCAGGTACAGTCGTGACATAACTGCAAGAAGAGGGGAGCCGACATGTCACCGTGGTGGAGACGCTCTGACAGAGTTCTTGTTTGGAAGCTTTCTCCACGAGATGATTCACGCCTGTAGGAGTTCGTCTGCTTCATGTCTGGTTTAATCAGCTGCCAAACTGGAGCTGCTGGTTCTTCTTAAAGCTCCTGTGAGGAGGTTTTAGCTGGTTATGAAACAGACTGGGATTGACAGTGATGCCTTTTTTTTATGCCCTGCAATGATGAACAAGACCGTCTGCAACAAGACTGTAAACACTGTGAGGGGGCAGGTGTACTTTTAACTGAAAACATAACTTATGACACATGTAAAGGGCAAAACCTGCAAAGAGGTACCGCTTTTGTCCAGAGGGGGCGCCAGAATATACACAAACAGGAAGTTCCTAACAGGAGCTGAAATGGAGAGAAGTTAAAGCTCCTGTTAGGAACTTTTGCTTGTTTTGATTGAGACAAAGCTGTATCTCTTTTTCATCACTAGTTACAAAAGTAGGTTCTGGTGGGGCGCTGGTGTCCTAGCAGTCTAAGCGCCCCACATACAGAGGCTATAGCCCTCTTCGCAGAGGTCACCGGTTCGATTCCCTGGCCGCGACCCTGTGCTGCATGTCTTCCCCCACTACTCTACTCCACATGTTTCCTGTCTCTCTTCAGCTGTCATTAAGGCAAAAATGCCTCCAAAAACCTGGGTTCTGCTTTCAAAAGAGAGAGAATTTAAAGCTCCTGTGAGTTTGCTTGATTTTGGCGCCCCCTGTGGACAAACAAGTACCACTTCTTGTTGCTAATTCTGTCTTCTATGTATGTAAGTTTAAGTTAAAATCTCTTTTAAACAATCAGAGATACACTCTTTCAGGATCGTTATCATAGAAGATGTTAGCGAAAAACTAATGTGGCAGGTTGGCGATATCCTCTCGCCTGACACCTACCCTGCGGCGGTAATTCATTAATTATAAATAACGCTATAAAAAGAATCACTGTGATCACTGAAGGTCATTAAGGCTCAACAGTATTAAATTCAGCATGTTTCAACACTTCACAAAAACTCCTTATAGCAGCTTTAATTTGTCCGTCAGTCACAGATGAGAAAAACAAAGGTCATTTGGAAAGTGAAAACACATCGACTGCACTGTGAGTAGATTATTAGACTCTGCCGACAACCACACTGACTCATGTTGTTGTCATCCCCCCATACGACAGCCGTCCCCGAGGACCTGATGCATGTTGTTGCTCTGTTCTCCGACAGCGTTGATGACTCAAAGCGGTGCACGGTGGTGAACGCTTCACCTGGCTGCAGAACACGAAGAGGGAAGAAAGGATTGAATGTTATAGTGAAGGTTATTCAAACAGAGCAACATTTAAGTATTAAACTACACTGCAATGTAAGAGTCAAACTGGAAATGATGCAGGGAGTTGTAGTTTTTTGGATGCATCTTTAGTCACAAGTGGATGCAGGAGCTAGAAAAGCTTGCTCCCCTGAAAGCTACTTGTGTTGTCTTTTTTGTGCTCAGCTCTTTATCACATGTCTCAGATGTTCAGTTTTTATACTTTTATTTTTGCATCCTCTCTTAAATATATATTCCTTTTCTAGTAGCAGCAAAAATGTAACCTCATAAGAGCTCACATTCGTCCCTGATCCATTCACCCAGCAGTCCTCTATGAGCATGTCTCAGAGAAAGACTTGTCAGGGATCACATTAGAGGAAAGTGCTGCATACTGTGTCTCTAAATGTATCTTCACGGATGTCTTTTCTTGTTATAGGCTCTAACAGTTTGTCACAGTGGGCCTGAGTGGCAAGTCTAGCGTATTTATCCACACTCTGATCGAGTTAAAAGTGTGACATCCAAAAATAATCACGACAAATCTCTGCAGGTTTTGCTTGAAATTGCTGCAGCCCTGGAGATTTCCCCTGTAAGTGTATAAAGCGGCACTCAGTGACGCCGTGTTTGCCTCTTTATTAGCACAAAGTTCCCGGCGAGTATCTCTGGCTGTCGCCGCGCTCTCCACAAACATGTAGGCAAACACCCGGCCAATCGGCTCCTATTTATTCAGATTTACCGTGGAGGAAGCGGCGTGATTGGGAGGCTTCCTGTGCGGTGGTTTTGTGGGTGGCTGCAGACCTCGAGGCGGGTCAATGCCATCTTTGTCGGGCGTCGTTCTCCGGGGCTCCGTGTGTTTGAGTGTGTGGAGTAGTGTCACGTGTTTGCTGCCACAGTTTTTGTCAGATGTGAAGCTTTATTGAGTCCCATTAAGGGTTGCTGTCACCTAAAGGTCAGAGGTCAGGGTTGGAGAAGGGTCCTTAAATGGCATGATGTCAAAATGAAAGCGGGTTGCTGAAATGAGGACTTCAGATTGATTGGTGTTGACAGATATTAAATATTTAGACCTTTAGAGGGCCTGCTCAAAGAACAATCAATGCCTCTCAGTTACCGGCCTCTCTCAGGTGGTTCAGGATCTCATCTGCCTCAAATTGTGTTTAATTCACCATAAAGAAGCTTACATGTAAACACTAGAACTCTTAATACAGTCGGCCATGTTTTCAATTCACTAAATCAAAACAGAAGCTGAAAGTAAGAGAGTAAGTCTGGCTCTAAATCAGCCTCCCTTTAACGCTCCAGGATTCACTCTGACACTGATGCCAGGTGCTGTTTGGTGCCAGAGTCTATTCTGCATCCTTGAACAGGTAGACGTATTAAGTAACATTTTGCAGATCTTTGAAGTAATCCCTCTCAGCTGTTTCTCCTCGCAGCGCTCCGACGAGCAGCTCCGACGGTCCGGAGCTCTGTAGGATCCGCGTGACGCACAGGAGCGTCTTAGTCATGTAGAGGTTCTGATGTGTGTTTGGGTTTTTGTTGCTTCTTTCTAATCATCCAGGACTCCAGCAGCCTCCAGTCTCAGAGTGTCTGATGTCAGTCTGTAATTTATTCACAAGTGTTTAAAAAACTGGACTTTGATGAAGAGGAAGAAGTCTTCAGTTCTTCCTTGTTTCATGGATCAAATCTTTGAGATTAGAGACGGAGCGGTTTGAGATTTATCAGAAAGAGATACAGAAATCATGAACGACATTCAACCTCACTCTTTGTTTCTACTTTCTTTTTATGATACTTCTTTCTTTCTCTCTATCCTCCTTTCTTTTTTCTTTCTTTCTTTTGTTTGTTTTTGTGTTTGTCTCTGCCTTTCTTTTCTTTTCCTCTCTTTCTTTTCTTTATTTCCATATCTCTTTCCTTTTTTCTTTCAACTTCTCTTCCTTTCCTTCATTCCTTCTTTCTTTCTTTCCTCCTTTCTTTTTCCTTTTTTTCTTTTGTTCGTTTTTGTGTTTGTTTCTGTTTGTTTCTTTATTTCTTTCCACATTTCTTTCAACTTTTCTTTTGTTCTTTCTTTCTTTTTTTCCTTTCTTTTTTGTTCTTTCTTTCCACATTCCTTTCTTTCCTTCCCTTACTTCTCTCTTCATTTATTTCATTCCACATTTCTTTCTTTCTTTCTTAGTTACTACCCTTCTCCCATTGATCCTTCTTTCTCTCTCTGATTTTATGTTTCTCTCTTTCTGTCTTTTGTTTATTTGCTTGTTTGTTTCTATCTTTTTATTTTCACTCTATCTTACTGCTTTTCTTCTTCTTTCTTTCCCTCTGTTTTCTCTTCTTTTAATTGATGTCTTACTGCTATCTGCCCTCCTTTTTCTGTCCTGAGGTTTGTAAGATGATTTGAGAGTTAGAGAAATCCCAGATTGCAGATATCAGGTCTGATATTGTTCATCTCTAGTTTCTTTGTACAACTTTGTGATTTTTTAGTCACTCAAAGCCTAATTTTTCCTTCATTGTGTGGACTTGTGTGTTAATATAAATGCATGTTACTGTCGTCCTCAAAGTGTCCTGATGTTTGCATCCCTGTTCCAACCCGTCATTGTCTGTCTCTGTCTCTTCCAGTGGACATCAACTCCGCGCTGCCCCTGCGTCTCCCTCCGGCCGCCATCCCCATGGACCTGCGCATCGACCACCACCAGCAGCAGCAGCAGCAGGTGTCGTCGCTCTCCCCGCCCGGCCAGCAGTCTTCCGGGCCAGGCGGCGGGGGCGTGGTGGGAGCCTCGGTGCGCGAGCAGCAGCTGCAGCAGGAGCTGCTGACCCTGAAGCAGAAGCAGCAGATCCAGAGGCAGATCCTCATCGCAGAGTTTCAGCGGCAGCACGAGCAGCTGTCCCGCCAACACGAGGCCCAGCTCCAGGAGCACATTCAGGTACGACGGGAAGCGTTAGCAAAGGTGATGATGTGATGTATCCTTTCTGTGCATCCAACATAAGTTCCCAGAACATGTGGCGTCAACTTTAGAGGAAATGATGACACCTCTGCTGAATCACACCATCTGTTTTAAAGCTAATTAAGAGACTACTCTGCAGCCGAACATCTTTTCAGCGAGAGCGTCTGAATATGAGAGATGTGAGATATGATTCAGGGCCAGATTTTTCTATTTTAAGTTCTTCTCTGCTAACTTTTTCTTGAAACAGACTTAAATAGCACACATCCTTTAAAAAGATGGAGCATATTCTGCCTTTCATTTAAAGGAAAAGAGGCGCCATCAGTCGTCAAAGCTGCAGATCAGCAGGAAAACAAATTTAAAGCTGCACTAAGTTTTTTCCTGAAGTCCAAACTCGTGAGGCAACAATCCAAAATGGAAGCGTCAGGCTGGCAGCTCCTGTTTAATAAAAGTTTGTAGAAACAGAGCGGAGGCAGCGCTTCATTTAGTCCGCCACAGTCCTTCATTAACAGACTGCAGCGGCTCTGAAGCACTCTGCTGAGAGTAAAGAGGGAGCGCAGAACAAGGAGGCACTCTGGATTCATTTGCTTCAACTTCAGGGATGGATAATAGCGATGGAAGGATGGATTCAGACAGACTGATGGAGCTGCTGCTGGTTACATAACTGAACCCTCACGCTGCAGCCGTGTTACCGCCTCACACTCAACGCCATCTTACAAACACAACATCAACAAGACGCTCCTCTCAGCAGAGACGTCTCCACATGTGAAGCAGAATGTGACATATAACAGATGGAGGTAGAATTACACGTTTATATCATAGTGACCTGGATATACAGACAGAATCTAGATCAGCACGCCCACACTCTGAAGCTGTAATACACCAGGGCCCTCGAACGCACCGCGAGGCTGCAGAAATGTCACATAAAAATATTCCAGTTTGTTCCTGAGTTTCAGAGTTCTTAAAGCTTTGAATTCCTCACGCGCAACTCCATCATCCTACTCTTTCTTTTATTCCTTTCTTTCTGTCCTCTTGACTTTCTCTTTCTTCCTTTTCTCTACCTTTCCTCTCTCTTCATGCTTCTTTCTTCTTTCCCTTGATTTATCCATTCTTTCTGTAACTTCCTGACAACTTTTTCATCTTTCCCTTCTTCTCTCTTTTCTTTCCTTCTTTTTCTTACCATCTACCTTACTTTATCTGTTTCTTTTTCTTGTCCTTGTTCTGTTTCCGTTCCTTCCTTCCTTCCTTTTTTTTCCCCCTCAGTTCTCACTTCTCACTTTTTTCTTTTTCCCATCTTCCCTTCCTTCCCTGCCTCCTTACTTCTCCATCCATCTTTCCCTAATTTGTATCCCTTTTCCTTTCCTTTTCTAACTCTCTTCCTTCCTCTTCACTTAGTGTGTTCCTCTCTTTCCTTCCTCTGTCACTTTCTGTTCTTCCCTTTCTTCTGTTTCTTCTTTCCTAATTTCCACCCTTATTGTCTTCCCTTTCTCCTCAGTTCTTCTACTTCTTCTTCATCTTTTTCTAGGTTTCTTTTCTTCCTTCTCTTCTTCTCTTTTTGTCATCCTCATTGTACCTCCTCTTCTCCTTCACTTCTTCCTTCTGTCCTCTTTCCTCCTCTCTCTCTCTCTCTCTCTCTCTCTCTTTCTGTTAACTTTCTTTCCTTCTCCTCTTATCACCCCGTCCTCTGCAGAACAAACCTAACTCTGTGTTCTCCTCTCTGATTGGTCGGTTCTGGATATTATCTGATGACTGATGCTGTCTGAGAGTCTGTCTGGCCTGTGGGGGGGCTGCAGGACCACTCAGGTGGAAACCTGTGACGCACAGCCGGAGCAGGGAGGCCCGGCCTCAATCAGCCCCATTCACAGCTTCTGTACACACACACGCACACACACGCACACACACGCACACACACGTACACACACACACACAGAGGCATACAAGCATTAAAACCTACACATCCTCTCAAATGTCAGCAAACACACTCTCACATCCTCGCCCACTTTGCTTCCACATCAGCAGCAGCAGCAGCACACACACACACACACACACACACACACACACACACACACACACACACACACACACACACTCAACAGTCTGCAAACACACTCTCCTCTCATGTTGACAACAGGAGACTCATAAAGTGAGAGCTATCCTCTAGCTCTTCACAGCGTCGGTCAAAAGCATAAACAGAAAAGGAAATTCAGAGAGTTTGTCTCTGGTCTGCTGAGCCACAGGAGGTTTCTGCTGTGTGTTCATGTGTGTGTATGTGGGCGGGGTGGTTACTCTCAGCCTTCCCACCCACTCACTCCTCTCTTCCCAAACGTTGATTGAGAGGTGAAAAGAGAGATGGAGGAATCAGGGTGCAGATGTACCTCATCCTCCTCTCACCTTCAGCCTCTGATTTATTCTTGGATGTCTCTTGAACGCTGTGATTTAGATATTAATAATAAAGTCTTCATCTAAAGAAATAAACTCATCCTGACCTCAGATGTCTGTTTGATCTGACCCTCTAATGTAAGTGAACCTCCTCCCTGTTGGCGCAGTCTAACCTCTGCAGGAAGAGGGCGATGAGGCTCTTTAAAGACGATCTTTGCCCTCTGAGTCGCTCTGACTTGATAGACATGGCTAAGATTATGAATGATGAAGGATAATGCCAACAATCTTTAGGCAAAGTCTGACAATATTCCTCTTCCTGTTGAGCAGCAAAACATCAAAACAGAGGAGTGCAAAGGATGCTGAATGAAAGAAATATATATTTATGATATTATGTTTAAATATGAGGAGAGTTAGTCATAACACTTAAAGATATGAACTCATAATATAACAGGAAAAAATATGTATTAAGTAAAAAAAAAAAAAGGCAACAATATTAGAGTGAAGTCTTAATAATTCAATAGTAATAGCTGTAATTTATTGGCTTTTTGTCGGGGTTTAAAGTATTTTTTTAATGACAAAAACAAGTTGTAATAATAATAAAAAATAATAAAAATTGTAATTTGACACAAATAAAGTTTTAAAATTTCTAGAAAGTAGTCATATTAAGAGAAAGAAGTTGTTATAATTTAAGAAACATTTTAAAAAAATTAAATATAATACAGTTGTAACTTTTTTAAAGAAAAAAAAATTATTTTATCAAGAAAATCAAGTTTTAATAATTCAATAAAAAATAATATTGAAGATTTTATTCAAGAAAGCACAAGAGAAAGAGTCGTTACACCATCAAAAGAAGTTGTAGTATCATGATAGTAATATTGTAATATTTGGAGAAAAGGAAGTTATAACATAACAAGAATGAAACAGGTATTTTGTGTGTAAATAAGTCACAATATTATTTTTGGCTGTTTTTTTAAATCTGATAGTCTTTAGTGTGGCCTTGATACTCCACAGTAAACACATAGATGTTGAACCTTACATTGAACAGGTGAAGGCTTCGAAGGCTCCTGCCTGAAGTCTCTGGCCTTTATCTGATGCTCTTATCCGCAGTGACTCAGAGTTCTGGGGCTTGTTCAAGGACACTTCAGCGATCACTGAGAAGTGTTTCTGAGAACATTGTGGCTTTAAAGGGGAATTTCTATTTGGACTTTTTTTTCACAGAACAAACCGTCTAGTTTGTTCTCTCAACGTAAGAGCCTGAGGAGGACATCTGAAGCGTTTAACAGATGCTGCTCTTGCTCATATCTGGAGCAATGAGGGAGAGCAGATTGTATTATGTGTCTTTATGAAGCTTCATCTGCAGTCAAATTGTTTATGTTTGTTTAAAGGCTTCAGCTTGTGGCCTGAGGATTTGAAAGGATTGCAAAGGTTTTATTTTATTGCTTTAAACAGCTGTCTTTATTAATTATTTCAGATGGTAAGATAATTATTTCAGATGGCAAATGAGGCAGAGGGAGAGAGGAGTGTCAATAGACATGAATGGGTTATTTTTTAAATGAACTTTATCTCTAATTGACTAATTTGGGGGGAAATATGAATTAAAAGTTCCTTATCTAGCAACAAAGAGAGCTTGAAAAACATTAAAAATTGTCTCCTATGTGTGCAACAGGAAACATGTGGTGTGAAGCTCCAAGTCGAACAAGTAATAGTTTTTCCCATGACCTCTAAAATTTTAAGGAACATGCGCTGAATGCTGATTTTTACCCCTGACACATTTCTGTTGTTTCTCCCTGCAGCAGCAACAGGAGCTCCTGGCTCTGAAGCACCAGCAGGAGCTGCTGGAGCACCAGAGGAAGATGGAGAACCACCGTCTGGAGCAGGAGCTGGAGAAGCAGCAGAGGGAACAGAAACTGCTGCTGCTGAAGAACAAGGAGCGGGGGCAGGAGAGTAAGTTCCAGATGCAGAGCCTTGAACGTACAGCTGCAAATTTCACTCACCAAGCGTCAAATCTGAGCGTCTAACTTCAGCTGAAAGTCGTTTAATCACACCAAACATCAGCCAGAAGTTTTTATAGCATCTGCAGGGGGTCAGGACATACCAGGGTTAAAAGAAGCTGTTGATATCAGCGCCACAGTGTGTGTTTCTGTGGATTCAAATGTCACTGTGCGTGTGTGTGTGTGTGTGTGTGTGTTTCCATTTTACTTGGAGAACTGGTGTATTCACGGCGGTAAACGAGCTGTATTAGCCGGTGGCCTTGGCGCAAGGGGGGCTGAGCTGAGCTGAGCTATTCCCCGCTGCCTGCTGGATGTCTCTCAACAGTTCATTGAGAGCCAGTGGACAGGAGTCCTTGAGAGCCGTTTACACACACTGTATGGAAAGTGGTTACAGAGCGAGGCTGCATCCATTGCCAGTCGAGTGTGTGTTTGTGTGTGTGAGAGAGGAAGATCGGTGTTGCTGGGCATGTTTGCTCACAAATGTACCTGCGTGAGTGTGGTTTGTGGGGAAGTTGCTCAGTGCTGTCCATCGTTTTTACTTCTTTTTCCTGCTTTCTCCTTTTAAACTCACAACTTCACATAAATAATGCATAATTGGATGGAACCGGCTGCAGCTTGTTGTTATGTAGTTTCCCAATTAGTGTACAGAGGAGTTTCCTACCTGATTGATTAACCCTTTAGTGCCAAAACAAAGTGAAACTGGTCGTTTTAGCAATCACAGCTCAAGAAAATAACCCAAAGTTGCTTGTTTTGTCTCATTAACAACCCTAACTCGAACATTTACTGCACAGACATGATTAAAGAGCAAAGTAGAAATGACTGAGGTCATTCTCTGAAAGACTTGATTAATAAACTTGTGATTTGAGCTGATTTAGTGCTGCACATGTTAAGCTTGTTAGACAGCCACTTTTTAAAGAACAGCATCTGTGATTTCAGAGACAGATTTTTGCAATTACTTGCCTCTGATGTAAGATTATGGTATAATTTAGCACATTAAGGGCATCCTGGTGGGTTTAAGATGCTTTAAATGTAGCCGCACATTCTGTCAAGTCATTAAAAACCTCTTAAAACTGACTTATCCTCTGGGTCAGGAATCACAAACTCCCACCATGTTTTGATGTAAGATGTTTCCGGATGTTTCTTAATTTCGCTTCTACGCCTCTGTTCCTCAGGTGCCGTGGCGAGTACTGAGGTGAAGATGCGGCTGCAGGAGTTTGTCCTGAACAAGAAGAAGGCGCTCGCCCAGCGCAGCCTCAACCAAGGAGGCCTCCCAAACGACGCTCCGTACTGGTACCGGTGAGGAACTGTTACCTCTTTAGAAAGGCTTTTGGATTAACTTGCAGTTCTTTGCATCATAAAGAAAAGGACAGACTTGGTGGCATATGTTTGAATTCCAGTCTAATGGAATGACTGTAAGCAGTAAAATACGTAGACTGTAATTCTCCCTCTCTCTCTGACAGCAGATGAATAATGTATTAGTTTGTCTCAATCTGTCACCAAGCTTCCTCTCTTCCTCACCTGCCAGGCTGCATAAGCCTGACTGAGCGACGGACCCAGCAGGGTTATAAAACAAAGACAGGAACACACACACACACACACACATAGAGACACAAACACACACACACAAACATGCATGTGAGAGCAGGATATTGGAACCTGATGATAGGGGCTCTTACACCTCAGGCTCGGCCTTGAATGTTTATTGTAGCATCTCTGGAGCGTTGTTTTTTTGCAGGTGTGCACATTGGGCTTGTTGTCTCTGTGTAACAGTGTACACTTTGCATGACTGGAAACATGGTTATGCAAACCAGAAGCATTTAATATGCAAATAAAAGTGCCAGTCAAATGTGTGTAAACAACCTGATTGTGAGACTCTCCAGGTTGCTGATTATACTTCCATCTTTTGCAGCTTCAGGATGAAAGCTTGAAGTTACCTGCATTCAACACTCTCATTTGTCAAAGTGTTTGTCTTCCATGTTTTTTTTTATGTTACTAAAAAGTGACATGACAGCAGTCTTAGGGCTGGGCGATATAGCCTGAAAATATAATCTGATAACCTGTTGCAGTTTGTTCTGTAGTGCAACAAAATTAATACTTGTAATTAGTTTAGGTCTTAAATAGTCTCACATTTGATTGTACAAAGTGTATTGAAATGCTGCATTCAGATATTTAATTCCTGAGTTTATAACTTTAAAAAGTAGCAACATACAAATCATGTTAGCTTGAATCTGCAAGAACTTAAGAAGATTAATGTCCATAATCACAAGAGCTGGTTTTAACATGAATCCCAACTCTGAAACATCAAGATAGCCAATCATGGTTCAGGATTTAGGGGTGGCCACTCAGATTTAGGGGGCATAGCCACCCCTGGACTCCTACCTGGATCCACCCCTGCTTGAAAGCAGCACAAAACTGAAAAGCTACCTGAGCACTAAGAGTGTAAATCAGAAGTGGCACCAGGATAGGATATTATCATGATTCTTAAGTAATGATTTGATTGAATTGGAGATACATAATGATGTATAGAATGCAAATTGTGGTGCAGCATGTGCTGTAAGGATGTTTTTTCCCACCCTCTTCATATTTTGTATAAATTTTAGGAGGGTTATGAAGTTTATTTTGCACCATAAAAGCACTCAAACCATAAAATGCAAAAACACAAGTAAATAATGTAACATAATGCTAATGTGTAATTCAAACACCCACAGGACCTACCAAATGTTCTCTTCTGTTTCAGCCTGGCTCTACTTTGTTACACCTTCCTCTCCTAAATGTAAATGCTCTCATTGGACTCATCAGCCCCCTCAGTTTTGGAAAAGTAGAGTGTTTACATCCACAAGTGAGGAACATGCATTTGGTGCGACGCCAGCTCGGCTTAACTTTGCCTACAAACGCCACCTTATTCTGTAGGCAGCGAGCAGATGGCCGCACATGTCTGCAGGCCGTGCCAAGGGATTTGAATGATGCGTTAATCATACAGTCGTTTGACAGCCATGAAGTTAGCTACATTGTGAGGATTACTCTGTAAGTCACATGTCCGCTGTGCTTTCGCCTTGGAAGCATGATGTTGTTGTGTTTGTCTCTAACACTCCGGGTGTTTGTGTTTTTGTTCCCTAGCAAAACCCAGCACAGCTCTCTGGACCAGAGCTCGCCTCCACAGACTGGCATGTCCACCTACAACCACCCTGTGCTGGGTGTCTACAACCCCCGTGATGACTTCCCACTGCGAAAAACTGGTACATCTCACACACATACACGCTTACATATGAGTTTTGGCAGTGCAGAGCTGTCTCATTTGCTTCTATGCAGGCTCACGTTTAGAGAGAATCACACACACTGACTAGCAGCTCTTACGCCCAGCAGCCTCTATGCAGCCTCACGTCCAGCATAATTTGGATCAGGCATCAGGGCCCTGCACCATTAATCACATCCACATTAGGCTGTCAGGGTCTCCCAGCATCCCCCACATGAGAGTCTTTGAGAGAGTAGAAGCGTAGGTGGTTCAAGAGTTCAATAGAGGGAGAGTTCGATAGAGAGAGGGAGAGGTTTTTACTGTTTTAGAAGCTGACGTTTTATTGGTTTTTAAGAGTTCTCTATCCTGGGGGTTGTTTTAAATCAAATGTTGTTCAGATAAGTCTTAAGAAGCTTCATCTTGACCCTGTCAGTCTTCATAATTACAGATTTTAATCAAAAATTCTCTCGCTGGCTGAGGGGTTTTACATCTTTTTTCAAGGCCCTTTCAGATTTTGGTTGAATGAGAGTTTGATGTGAGCTGTTGTAGTATTTACTCAAACATTTCTGCTCCTCCTTAATTCCTTGATAATTGCACATTAACACTAACTTCTTCTGAAGGATCATACTTGAGGGTGTTACCATTCGGGACTGTCTACTCTCGTAATACAATAATTACTTTTGGGGTTCCCCTGGGCTCTATTCTTGGTCCTTTATTGTTTTCAATATGCGTAATAGCTCTGGGTCAGGTAATTCACAAGCCCAATATTTCTTTCCTCTGTTAAGAATGTAATACTCACACTTTCAACCCATCACACTGCCCCTGTGATTTCTTCTCCATTATCTAACTGAAGGATTCCAGGAAATTGTCTAATGATTATGTTTTTAATCGCCATTAATCGCTGAAACTTTTCCAGTCCATGCTGAGTATCTTGATTAGTGAGTGCCAGTTTGGTCACTGTCATACAGATCTTATATGTGTGAAACTATTGCACCCCTGAGGCAGTAAGACACACGACTGGTCACACCGTCCCAACTTGAGGGCATCCCTTAGACCCGAGACTTCCACAGGGTTGACTGGTGCAGGTGCAGGTGATTCATACTCCAAAATGGCACTCTGCCCGATTTCGTGATGTGGTAATCCCCGCTTAGCAGCACCTGTATGCTTAGATGGTAGGTAAGTACTAAGGCAGTGATGTTGTTATATATTATAGTAGCAGAAGGAAGCAAGAAGACACTGTGGCAGCTTAACTATGGTGTGCAAAAAGGGACAAAATAGCACAAGATTTAAACAGAAATACAGGTTTTATTTTTTTTAGGTTTGAGAAACATTTTGTTCCTTAATATTAATTTTGCATCCAGCTTTTTCAGCTTGAATAGAGACAGCAAGCATGGGAAACTAAGAGTCTTTTAACCATAAAAAACTGTCGAGTTTAGTTCTACTTTCACTTTTACTGCTATATTGCTGTTCTTTATCTCTATAGAAGTTATACTGTTATCTGATCAGTGCTATTCATAGATGCAGGCCATTTACCATTGACCCCAATTAAAAGTGCTGCTGAGTTTTTCTTTGCAAACTTCTTTAGATTAAATGCAACAGTGGAAAAAAGGTGCACTTGAAACCTTCAGCCTCACATTTCCAGTCTTCAGCTCTCCGTACAGAAGCCTTTACAGAGTAAAACCAGCTGTTTGCACTCAGTTGTTGTCAGTTGTGCGTCTGTGTACAGCTCTGTGTGTGTGTGCAAAGTACAAGCGGTGTGTGCGGTGGTGTAGCCGTGAAGCAGCGGTCGTCTTGCAGTGCAATTATTCACTTAGCGCGGCGGCAGGAGGCTACGGCCAGCTCTGCAGCCCTGTTGACTCTGAGCCTTGGGGCTGCTGGCTACAACAGCAGAGAGACCACAGTTGACACTGGCCCACACAGCCACACATTCCTCCCCTGCAAGAAGAGAGGGATAGAAAAAGAGAGGGAGCGGAGGAGATGAAGAGTAGGGAAGGAGCAGTGATAATCGGAAAGATGGAGTGTGTTGTGGCTTCACTGACCTCGAGGCCTCAAGACATTTTTTTGAATTCTTGGAAAGTAAAACATTTGAGGCGAAGAATGAAGGAAGTGGTTTCATTTAAAGCGGGGCGATGGAGGATGAGAGAACAGAATATGGGAGCTGACACTATGACGCCTCGCTCCAACACACTTGCTGCGTGAAAACAAAGAAAGGCGCGAAGATGGAGAGGAGTTAAAAGATCGTCCCTGGAGCGACTCTTGGTTTCTATAAGGCTGGAGATTGTTCTCGGCTGTTGGAGAGGAGAAGAGAGGACCTGTGCCACCCTGATATTTGCCCACAGCGATGACGTGCTTTGCGGGGTTTACTTATGGTAATGGCAGCTCTGGGGAGGTTAGAGGCTCTTTTATTTCACCGCCTGGCCATAAAGTAGAGGACTGGCACCCATGACTCCCGGCAACGGTCAAAGGGAGCAACAGCACGCTTTTGTTCATCGTACATCTCAAACTTTAAACTTAAGGAAGAATGAAATATTCTTTAAAAATCGCGCCCACGTAACATCTGACGTCGCACCAATTGGTTGTCAATCTCACACAACATTTTTTGAGAATGCAGGACAAATACTACTTTAATGAACAGCATCAAAACAGGCTTTATATGATGCAAATTTAAATATTTTGCAACTTTAATAACAGAATTAAAAGTAGTGATTGTTGAAATATGCAGTAGTAAGCCTTTAAAGTCATTAGCTTGTCTTACATGTGACACTTTAAGGCTGAGCGAGCATCACATGAGCTTACGATGGGCCTCGTCTGGTGCATGCTCTCACATCCACATGAATGCCTCTGAGAGCTGTCGATGGGCTGGGAAAGTTTGAGGCACGCTGACTCATTGTGCCCATTTGATCAGAGCAGAGCAAAGCATGCTGGTCCTGATTTTTCACTGATGAGCAAACATGGAGTTTTGTTGTAGGCTAACTGGGGCAGCCCATCCTTCACATGGGTACAATAGCACATACGCAGACTGCTGCTGCTGCTGCATGGCGTCACTCGAAGACGAGACCAGAGCGGCTCCCCACGTTAGTTCAAAGCAACACGCGGCTGTCTGAATTCAGGATGTCACCCGGTGAATGCACAGCTCTGCTGTGAGGCCCATTTTAACAGGGCGACAATGAACCATCTGTGCATTGATATCATGTGTGATCGTATGTACCCCCCTCCCATTGTCTATGTAGCAGGCATGTTGATGCTGTGTAGCATTTAAAGAGCAGAGAAAAACTCCAATCGATCCAGTGTGGCATTGGCTTTACCTTTGCTTTGATTATTTTGGTGACCGCCTCTTAAGATTGTTCGCCTTTCAGTTGCTCTTCTGTCTTGCTTTCTTAGTTTCCCGCACTAACAGATGCTAGTTGGGCAAACTTTAGACACATAACTGAAGGTGAAATACAAGAAAAAAAAATTCTCTTTCGGACTCATCCACCAGAGTGAAACCTCTGTGTAACTTACTAGAGGTCACTGGCTCGACTTCTAGCCGCGAACATCTCCTGCATGTCTTCCCGCACTCTCTGCTCCCCATGTTTCCTGTCTCTCTTCAGCTGTCCTTTCTAATAAAGGCAAAAGCCCCTAAAAAATATAACTTTAAACAACTTTTAAACATTTTATGGAAATTATCCCCACAGAAAATGTATTGAAAAATCAATTATTGTCAGATAACAGTAGATACACAGAGTTTGGACCATTGACATTTTAAACCACAGCAGAGCAAGGCTTGTTTATCCATTGTCCTTTTCCTCTATTGAAGTTTAATGTATCTAAAGTGGGATGGAAAGCTCAAGTAGATGTCAGATCAAACAAAAAGATGTTAAACACAGAACACATGTCTGAAAGTGTGAATTTGCCCTATCTTATTTAATCAAATGAGGGAGTGAAGATGTTAGTTTGATGTAACCTCTGAGGCTCAAAATAAAAAGAGTTTGTGAGACCTAACTGTTCCTCCTGCGCTGCTGACGTACATCTTCAGTCCTGTTGTGATTTTCTGACACAGAAAACGTTGGTCTTGTTTGAAATGATAAATCCTGGTTATGGTCAGTGACCCTCTTCTTTAACCGCCGTGACAAACTCCCACCTACGTCAATTGGTTTTACTCCAACTGGCCCGAGCTTTTTCTCCCACTTTGAGCTGTTAAAGTTTCACACTTCAAAGTTCACACTTCTCTCTTCCTCGCTCTTATTTTTATCCGACTCCGTGAACGAGACCACGTTTATCTTTTTATCATGAATGTTTCCTAAAAGGATTTTTTACGGGGGAAATTTGCCTCCATGAAAAGTAGCTTTTGATGATCTTTACCAGCATGTGTTTAAAGTAAAATAAAGTAGCAGATTAATCTGGTTATGTCATAACCAGGGTAAGCGGTGAACCACTTTGGATTTAGGCCTCCTTTAGTAATTAAAAACTGGATAATGAATAGTGAAATTATCCGACACTGCTGATTGGCAGGGCAAAGTAAACAAAGCATTAGCCTCCGTATCTGGAGCCAAGGTGACATGCCGTTCCCTTCTCTCTGTCTCCATTCACAAGTCGGTCACAGCGCGCACAAAAGACCAGAAGGCCTTTAGGCATTCAGACATGGCTCCCAAATTGGAGCTAATTGCTCTTTAGCCGCGATGTTGTTGGGAAAGTGGATCAGATTTTGGCAAGTTCAGAAAGCAGCCAACCAGGAAGGGAGGGGAGGGCATCGTACAATAAAGGAGGAGTAGGGAGTTTTATAACAGAGCGGCTCTGTGGACGGAGCTCCGTGACAGATCGATGTGTGGAGCTCTTGGTTTAAGCTGAGAGCCTGTGAGACTGGAGCTCAGGTAACTCTCCCACCCTTTGGATTGATTCGTCCAAAGCTGCAAAGTTGTCTGTTTAACATCAAGGAGGCTTGAAAAGGATGCTCGAAAGAAACAAAAACACAGAGAGTCAATTATTTAGAGACTTCTAACACATCTCATTAAAGCAGTGGAACACATAATCAGACTCAGGTGTGTTTGCTTAACACTCAATTTGTGAGACTGCATGAAGCTTCAAACAAACGCCATTTTCATTAAAGCAAATCATTCAAACCCGGGCCCTGCTTTTACGTTACTTCACGCTCTCATTTAGGTAATTATGTTGAGTTGAATTAAAGCTAACCCTTTCAGCACCAAACAAGTATGGATGCATCACTGACTCATGATGTCTGCTTCCTTCTTTCAGCCTCGGAGCCCAACCTGAAGCTGCGCTCCCGGCTGAAGCAGAAGGTGAGCGAGCGGAGGAGCAGTCCGCTGCTGCGTCGTCGGGACAGTCCCATCACTACGGCGAAGAAACGCTCGCTTGACATGGCAGGTGAGGGAGCCTCGAACACACAAGGGTGAGCTCTTTAAAAAGTTCTCCTTTCTGTGTGTTTGATTTTTGTTTGTTTGTTTCAGACTCTGCGTGTAGCAGCGCCCCCGGCTCAGGCCCGAGCTCGCCCAATAACAGCTCCAACAACATCCCCAATGAGAATGGCATCGCCATGTCGGTCAACAACAGCGAGGTACTTCCTCTAAAAATCAAACTTGCATCTATTTCTTCTGAAACTCAAAATCTGAGTACTGCTTCTTTAAAGATTCACATTTTTAAAGTTTGAGCATCTATTGGTTTTCCACTTTCTGATTCACGTGTCCTTTGCAGACAAAAAAAAAGCAGATGTAAAACCTTTTACTTGTAATTTTGAGCGTTGAGAAACATTGAGATTATATGCTAATTTATGTATAATAGCTCCAAACATGAGCTCCAGACAGCCTCAGTTCAAAAGCCTCAGTGTGACACGAGCGCTCATAAAAGAAGCGCAGAAATTTCACATCGCCGAGAATCCACTTACGGCTAAATTATAAACAAATTATGCATCTTTTCACTGCAGCTTTATTAGCTTTTAAACATAGCAGCCTGTAGCATCCACAGAGGCTCTGAGTGAGGCGTGATGGGTCTGCAGAGGAGGGAGCCAGCCGAGGAGCTGGCGAGGAGCTATTTGTGGCAGCCATTAGGAGCACTCAGGCAGTGTGGAGGAGGCTTGTCGCTGTGACGATTTCATATCGCCGCTAGCTCTCCTCTCCTCGTGTGTGGACATCTCCTGCTGCAGTGCTGCTCCCTCCTCATGATGCAAACATGAATAAATCATTTCAATGTGCTTCCCAGGCGTCTCTGGCCCAGAGGCTGTGCAGCGGTGCTGAGCGGGGCTCCGTTAACCAGCTGTCCCTCTACACTTCGCCATCCTTACCCAACATCACCCTGGGGCTGCCCGCCACTGCCACGGCCACGGCTGCTTCCAATGTGAGGAGGCGAACCGCCGCCAAGCTAGAACTGCTAACAGACTTCATGTGCATCTGTTTATCCTCCAATTCTGCGAGCACTTATCCAAAACCTCCTCCTCTTCCTCTCTCCCTCTTCACTCTTTTCTCTCCTGCAGGTGACCTCAGCCCAGCAGGACGGAGGTCTGCAGCCGGCCCTCTCCCTCAGCCCCCCCTTCCTCTCCGGTGGCCACTTGACCCCCTACCTGGCAGAGGCGGGAGCGGGAACAGGCGGGCATGGAGCGCACAGTCCGCTGCTCCAGCATATGGTGCTGATGGAGCAGAGTCCGGCTCAGAGCCCCCTGGTGACAGGTAGGAGCACTTTTACTTACATTATTAACCTTCTGGACCGAAGTGGAACTTTAAAATGTTGCTTTGGTTCAGTGGAAACTTTCAGTCGGATGAGAATGAGCAGCTCTTATCTCAAAAAGAGGATGAGATCGGCTCTGGCAAGTTCTTATTGAACACTACTCAGTCTTTAATTTAAAGCATTTGGAGCTTTTGTCTCAAAACATTGTGAAAACATTAAAAATACATAACTGTAAATGTAATAATGCTTTCATAGATGCCTAGATTACAATGCTGCATTCATGTGCTCTTCGGATGGTCCGACTTTCCAAGTTCAGCAGTCTCTCAAATGCTTTCTAATCATAAAAGTCAGCTTTAACCTTATTCGATTGTCTAATTGAGGTGTCATGCTGCTAACTAAGAGAGTCTAGGTCGCTCTATGTGGACAAAAACTAAATTTAAAACCATATTTTGAATTATATTTGAGCAAAAAGTTGATGCGCAACATGTGAGCAAATAAAAAGTGACCCGACATTAACACAACATTGATCGGTTGGTAAGTTGGCAACAAATTATTGCCCCAGTTTCAGAGCTGTTGTTCCAGCCTGAGCAGGCGTGCATTTTCAAACTCAGAGACCCTTTTTCCCGACGTGTCCAAAACCACATGAACACAACAATAGTCTCAGTGATGTTGGTGGACATATTTACTAAGCCACGCCCCCAAATTAACCCCAAATTAACCCTTGATTCAATCAAAACAAATGAGTTTGAAAAAATTCAGCTCCATTGAGTTTTCATGAATTGCGCAATGTTCATAACTGTTGATGGAAGCAGACTGTGAGGCTTCAAGGGGCTTTGGGGTTGAAGCCTGCCTCAAGTGGACACTTAAGGAACTGCAGTTTTATTTCATCTCTGCAGGTGCTTTATTCTCAAACACCAGAGGATGCTGCTTGAACAAAAGAGGAATGTTATATTTTCCAGTACTTAAAATCCACTGAACTCTTCAATAACACTGAGATGTGCAATGATAGCTCTCTCTGTGGTCGTAGTTGATGTAACATTCATGCAACAGAAGAAGAAAAACAGCCAATCATGGAGTCTTCCTCCGACTAGAAGTTTGTCAGTTTTGTTCCTGCCACCCTAAAAGAAAGCTCAATGTGTGTCCCCTGTGTGCCCCCTCACACTGACAGACGTCCATTCATTTGCTCATACTAATGAGCTCCTTTCATATAGCGTACGCAGTGAAAGTGTGACATGGTAGCATTGTGCGCCCCTTTCCCATCAGCTCATTCATTGACTACCATTTGGCTATTTCCAGCGGGGGCATCAGCAGTGAATGGGCTCTGACGCACATGCAGTCGCATGTACGTGTGTATGCATGCACACACACGAAAAAAACAAACCGGGGACAAGGACGACTGCACACCCACACACAGGCCAGGAGCGGATGCAGTCATTTATCCCTCAGCTCTCTCCACGTCCAAGTGCTTTGTTTTTTTATTCACTCTCTCTTCAGTCTTTATGTCAGCAGAGACAATTTAAAAACACTCAAGTAATCAAGTCATTCTCTCTGATATTCTCACAGCAATCAAGTGTCTCAGATCATTTCTCAGTCTGCTATTCCTACTGTCCCCCGCTGTAAAACGCACTAAGCTGCTCACTTTCTCCTGCTCCTATCGGCACAATAGAAGGACGGCAGTATGGCAGCACAGATGGCGGTTTTTTATTTGGTTCACAAATGCATCTGCTGGCTAATCTTAGGTCCAACACTCACGGAGAGTAAAAGAAGAATCAGGCTTATTGTGTTTTAGGAGTTGAGCTTGGAGTGTGATCAGTGCTGCTTCAGAGGAGGTCAGGGTCTTCTTCAGTGTGTGCAGCTTCAATTTAAGTAACTCATCAGGTTATAAAGCAGCTGCTGAACAACACGTCTCTCCTTGACCGTCTTTGTCTTCTGGGTAAGATTCTGCAAGGGCTATTTCATGTTAAAAAAAATAAGTGTATCATACAACAGACTTCACAGTAATCTGCTTTAATGCTTTGCAAAAGTGTACTCCCCAAACAAAGATGATAACAAATGGAAATGTTCATGACTGCCATGTTCAGCTTTAAAAAGGATGCATCATGCTCAAGCATTGCTGTCTCTTTATAGCCGAGACAAAGTGCAGAAAATGAGAGCCTCAGTTCTGAATTGAACATACATCATGAAGCTGACAGCCTGTGAAACAATGCTCTCTCTGTCTTCTCTTCACCTCCCTCCCAGACAACTTCTCCTCCTCACTCAGCACTCTGCAGTCCTTCACTCAAACTCTTCCCTCTTTTTTGTGTCCAAGGTGTGAGCGGCCTGTCCATGTCCCCGGCGGCCTCCATGGCCAAGCTGCAGCGGCAGCACCGGCCCCTGGGACGGACCCAGTCGGCACCTCTGCCCCAGGGGAGCGCGGCCCAGGCTCATGCCCAGGCCCTGGCCCTGCAGCAGCTGGTGGTGCAGCAGCAGCACCAGCAGTTCCTGGAGAAGCACAAGCAGCAGTTCCAGCAGCAGCAGCTCCACCTCAACAAGGTGAGGAGGAGCACATGTGATCTTCATCCGTATGTGTCATTAAGAGTCAGATCTGCATGTGATGGATTCACTCGGGACACCAGGTGGAAGCAGGACTCACTGTTACATAACATGAGAGCAGGTGATGTTGGATGGTGGAGGCCACAGATCTGACATCACATTCAAATGAACTGATGATGATTTAGGATTAAAGTCAGTGTGGACCAGCTCAGGAGCTGTAGTGGATTTGTGTGTGTGGGCGGCGAGTGTGTGAAGTCCTGATTTTCTTCTCTGTAGTATTTTTGTTTGGTAGGTAGGCGGAGGCAGGTATGGGTTAACACGTATAGCAGTGTGTGTGTGTGTGTGTGTGTGTGTGTGTGTGTGTGTGTGTGTGTGTGTGTGTGTGTGTGTGTGTTTGTAAGTGAATCTTTGCATCCCCGTCTCTGTGACTGCGGCCGGGGCAACTGCATGCTGCCATGGCAACAGAGCGGAAGCCTCCTGCCTTATATGGTCAGGGAGGAAGCGAGCAGCCGCTTTACCTATTCGAGCATCGCTGGAGGAGAGGTGGGTGGATGAAACAAGGGATTTCCTCTCCACCTCCACCTCCTCCTCCTTCTCCTCCTCCTCCTCCTCCTCCGCTCTCTCTCTCTCTCCCTCCCTCCCTCCCTCCCTCCCTCTCTCCCTCCATATGTTTCAGAGCTCTCCGGTGGCAGCTCTTCACACAAACATCTCTATAACTGCCTCTGGCTCGCCGAGGATGAATTCTGCAGGATAAAATGAAAAGCTCCTCTTTGGACGCTCTTTTATATTCTGTTACATTAATACAATAACAAGATGGTTATTAGATAAAGAGGAGTGTTGTGGTTCAGTTTAATTGTTTTAATCTCTATAATATTATGACTTGTGGTTTTCATTAATCGCCAATAAATACGCTGACTGTGAAGCTGCTGGAATATTCTAAGAAATGCCTTTAATACTATTATTTCAAAGGGTTAGATGTGAGCTTTGACACAGTTCTCATGCGTGTTTGCTAATTATGGACCTATAGCCAGCAGCTCGTTAGCTTAGCATGAGTTAGCATAGCTTAGCTTAGCATAGAGAGTAGCAAAAATGAGGAAACAAATATTCTGGATCTGTTTATTTTAACAAAATCTGAAGAACAGCCTGTTTAAAGCTTATGGAGTAAATGTGGTAAGTTTAAAAGTTTAAGGGGGGATGTATAGTGAGCAGGCTGTGTTAAATACTTGATTCTGATTGGTCAATACCTTTTAACAAGAGTAGTTCATTCTCAGTAGCAAAACGAGGGGTACTACAACTTCCAAACACTTCAGGATTATTCGGAGGAAGAATTGGTTAAGACAAGTCTTGAGTCACGCCCCCTCTGATCGTCGGAGGGAGCAGATCAGGCCCTCATTGGTGCTTCACATCATCTTGTGTGTGTCCAGCTTCTGCAGGCATTACTAATCAACCACCGGTGGATGATTTAGATGACGTATTATACAGAAACACTCGCACAAATGCTCCTGAATGCATTCTGAGGTCACACAGGATAGATTTTGGGAGTGCATGTGATCAAAGTGGTGTCATTTTCCAGCCCTGTGTGGAGTGTTGACCAATCAGGATGAAGCATGGATTTAGGAAGTATGTCAGAAGACATTCATGCATATTTTCACTTATATTAGCAACTTATGAGACCGATGTTAGAGGGTTTTGGTCAGACGTATGTAATGACTACTCCAAGAAAAAGGAGTGGATTCTTTGTGCAGTCGTGTCCAATTATTGCAGAAGAAGAATAAAGATGTAGATACAAACATGATACTCAGATGTGTTTATTAGATGAAAAATGTATGCACCTTTCAATAGAAGACTCCATAAATGTTGTGCTGCAGTGATGAACCCGAGATAGAGAGGAGGTTTCTGGGAAAGTAGAGCACATGGGAGGGGGAAGGGAGAGAAGGGGGGGAGAAGTTTGTTTGGACGCAAAGAAGACAAGAGCAGTAGAGGAGGGGGGGGAGGAAAGGGGGAATGCTCTGACGTCAATGCTGTGTCAGCGCTGTGCCAGGAGACCCAGAAGCTCACAGCTCAGAGAAACACACACACACACAGAAACACACACACACACATACACACACCTGTAGCAGAAGCACCAACCTGAGACCTCCAGCACACACTTCATCTTTCTCTTTAATGCTCCCAAACTTTGAGCTCAGGCTCTCTGCAGGCTGGAGGATACATTTTGAATGGTTTGGTCGTGAATGAGCAGACGACTGAATCACCGCCCGGTTTTAGCAGCAGGCCCCCAGAGTGAGTCGATGAAAAGCTGCACGACGGGGAGTGCGGAATGTCTCTGTTTTCGACGAGACACATTTCGCCCCGGAGTACAGTCGGCAGAGCGGCCACTCACATTCAATTAGAGCGGATAGGTTTGAAACGAGCAAGACACCAATCTGACTGAGTAATCCAAATTAAGCTTGTTAAAAGAAGAATGCTGGAGAGAAAGGAGCGATTTGCCAGGAATTTGATTTGTCTGAATGCAGCCTCACACGTCTGAGGGGATTTGTCACATCCTGCTGTTTTATTGTGAAATAATTCCCCCCCCTCTCCCCCCCCCCTCTGTAGATGATGGCCAAACCCAGCGAGTCCCCTGTGGGCCGCCAGCACCAGAGCCACCCAGAGGAGACGGAGGAGGAGCTGAGGGAGCACCAGGACGGAGGGGCCCTGCCGCCAGGGGTCACCATCAAGCAGGAGCCGCCTGACCCGCAGGAGCTGCAGGAGGAGGCACTGCAGCAGCACAGGGAGAGGCAGGCGGAGCAGGAGCTGCTCTTCAGACAGGTAGAGGATGAGATGGAGACGTAGGCTGAGAGGAATCGATAGGAAGTTTGGAGAATTGATCGGACTCTGCGTAGAGAGCAGGGCTGTGGGTGTTGAGGGGAAGTCCTGGAAAGGAGGACACTCAAGAAAGAGACTCAGGGTTTAATCTCAGGCTGTTAGGATGTTGCTTTTTGTGTTCTTCCTCCAATTAAATGCTGACATGAAATCAAAGCTGCATGCTTTGTTTTGGCTGCCATCTTTTGGCCAGAAGTTGGAGCTGCAGTTTGGACAAGACTCAAGCTTTTTGTCTCTTGAGGCCAGACTCAGACGACAGGAGGTTTACAATCTTGTACAAAATCAGTTTGCATGAAACATTTAAGAAGAATCTTCAATTCTATTTATTTTTTAACCTCTAAGTAGCAAGGAAGTCCAAAGATCAGGGCAACCACAGCCGTGATTAGTCTGCAGGACGTAAAAGATTGGATCTTAAACTTTTCACATGACCAGATCATTTAGCGTCAAACTAGATCCATGCCCTGTTTTTCAGGAGGGTCTAAATACTCATAAGTCCAAACCTTGTGTTTACATCTCTCCTGACATCTATCTGATCCCGTCTCTGTGTCTTCTCTGTGTTTGTGAGCAGCAGGCCTTGTTGTTGGAGCAGCAGCGGATCCATCAGCTCAGAAACTATCAAGCCTCCATGGAAGCAGCCGGCCTGTCCATCTCCTTCCCCGGACACCGCCCTCTGTCCCGCGCCCAGTCCTCCCCTGCCTCGGCCTCCTCCTTCCCAATCAGCGTCCCGGCCTCAGACCCTCCCGTCAAACCTCGCTTCACAACAGGTCTGTGAAACATTTGATCTTGTCTTGTTTGCAGCTCAAATTGCTGTCAAGCTGCCAGGTTCTACTCGCATCCACATCCACAGTCGCAGCCCTCCTCTGCTCTCCTCTGCTCTGCCTTCAGCGTTCATTTGAGGAGTTCTGGCTTTGAATTTCCTTCCAAACACACAAGGGACTAAAAAAAGGGAATTTGCATCCAAAAAAGCAGGTGAACCGGCCAAAGAATGGTAAAACAGCTCCGGCCTCCATCTGGTTGCAGAAATAATCGAGCTAATCCTGCCAAAACCTTTATTCTCACCCACTTTGTCTCCCTCTCAGACACCTCAGACATCTGACTCTGAAACCAGAACAGATAAAACCAGCTGAGGAGAAATCTGCCTTAAAGGAGCAGTAAAGCTCCTTCTGCCTTTTATATTTGCTCTGCATGAAGGAGCTACACACTGTTATTACGAGCACAAGAGTTGATGATATTTTTACAACAGTTTGGCCTACTTTACTCCCACTCAGAGCCGAACTGCGTGGAGCATTTAAGGTGAAAAAAAATGCACTAGAGGGGAATTTAAGGCTGCAAAGTTTTCATAATCAAAGAAGCCTCAAACTGAGAAATAAAGATCATGTGCTTCACGCTCTGAATTTGCAACCCTACTTTAGCATGCAGATAAAAATATAGGCATTGATAATTACCTGCAGAAATCACATTTAGCACAAACAGGAAACTGAAGGTTGAATACGTCAAATTCATCTGACTGTAATGAGTTTGTTTGTAATGTTTGCAGGACTAAATGTAGAGCAACACATTATAAAACAGTGTGTGAACGTTGTGTGTTTGTGTGTGTTTCCTCAGGCCTAGTGTACGACTCCCTCATGCAGAAGCATCAGTGCATGTGTGGAAACACCAACAGCCACCCCGAGCACGCCGGCCGCATCCAGAGCATCTGGTCCCGGCTGCAGGAGACCGGCCTCAGATCGCAGTGTGAGGTACGACACCAAACAAAGAGGAAGCAAGGCGGCTGGTGAACATCACACCGAGTTGTAACCTGCATATGAGTTGGTGTTTCATGCTTTGTGTGTGTGTTTGCAGTGTATCCGTGGGAGGAAGGCCACTCTGGAGGAGCTGCAGACGGTTCACTCTGAAGCCCACGTCTTGCTGTACGGAACAAACCCTCTCCGACAGAAACTTGATTGTAAGAAACACAAACACACACACACTCAGTGCTAGAGCAACGTCCATGAATCATCCCTAACTTATCTGTATGCTGTCATCACCAGGTTCAATCACTCCCATGTTTGTACGGCTGCCGTGTGGAGGGGTCGGGGTAAGTGATTGGCTTTATGGGATTCATGTTTGTACTTCCTTATGTCTCTGCATATTTCTAATTCAGCTCTGAACACTGTGTTTGTTTGTTTGTTTTCAGGTGGACAGCGACACCATCTGGAACGAGGTGCACTCCTCCAGCGCGGCTCGCCTGGCTGTGGGCTCTGTGGTGGAGCTAGTTTTCAAAGTGGCTACAGGAGAGCTGAAGGTGAAAGCTGCTCTCTCTCTCGTTCTGCCTTTTCTTTCTTTCAATCATCAAGTAGAAGTTGTATTTTTTATTGCATTAGAGGAAGTGAGAAGTTCCTACTGGTTTCTAAGATTGCTATGTCTTTCTATTATTTATTAGAATTAAGCGCACTGATTGGTTTGTTTCTTTTGATGTTGTAAATGTTAAAAATGCTACAAAAAATGCAATCAGAAGGTGTTTCTCCCAATAAAGTAATCCAGTATGTGGCTAAGTTGGAGTATTTTTAGCTTCTCTAACTGTTACTTGTTTGATTAGAACCACTGTGGCTAACATGTTCCTCCTGTGTGTCTCTGCAGAACGGTTTCGCCGTGGTCCGCCCACCTGGACACCACGCAGAAGAAAGCACTCCCATGTAAGCTCACGTACATCACCACAGAAAGAGAACTCAAACTTGAACCTTGAAGTTTTCATAACCTCTCTCTCCTTCGTTTCTGTCTCAGGGGCTTCTGCTACTTCAACTCCGTGGCCATCGCCGCCAAACTGCTGCAGCAGAGACTCAACGTCAACAAGATCCTCATCGTGGACTGGGTCAGTCTCAGGCTACATCTCTATCATGTGACATTTTAAAAAGGCAAAGTTTGAGTTGATCTCACGTGTGCTTATTGTCTAACCTCAGGACGTCCACCACGGGAACGGCACCCAGCAAGCGTTCTACGACGACCCCAACATCCTTTACCTGTCCATTCATCGCTACGATGACGGCAACTTCTTTCCAGGGAGTGGAGCTCCTGATGAGGTGAGAACTAAAAACCTCCTATGTGTATTTAAAAAAACTTACCAGACCTTTAGGAGCACTGTATATTAATCCAAACATGACATGTATTCTTGCTCTAGGTGGGCAGCGGGCCTGGAGTCGGCTTCAACGTCAATGTCGCGTTCACTGGAGGCCTCGACCCACCCATGGGAGACGTTGAGTACCTGGCTGCCTTCAGGTACATTAACCAGATCACACAAAGTGCTAGTGTTCTGTGATGTTTGGTGTATTTGCTGTAATCATCAGAGACTGACTTGGTTAAAGAGGAGGAAGTATTTCCAGTGTTACTACATGATTACCAGCACCAGCAATATTTGTCTATCTCCCTCATCCTCACTGAAGTATTATCAATTCATTTTACACTCCACCCTCCCACTTCAGGTCGGTGGTGATGCCAATAGCCAACGAGTTCGCCCCTGACATCGTTCTGGTCTCGTCTGGCTTCGACGCTGTGGAGGGACACCCCCCGCCTCTGGGTGGATACACTTTGACATCCAAATGTAAGATTATCTGGAGCTTGTTCCTTATCTCAGGGAAACATGTTGCCACACTTGCTGAAGCGGACCACAGATTCATTTTCGTTTCTTGGTCCTCAGGTTTTGGCTACCTGACCAGGCAGTTGTTGACTCTCGCTGGAGGCCGGGTGGTTCTGGCTCTGGAGGGGGGTCACGACCTTACAGCCATCTGTGATGCCTCTGAGGCTTGTGTGGCAGCTCTGCTTGGACAGGAGGTATGGAGGTCACTCAAAATCCAAATATGTCCTTATGCTGCATGAAAGGGAAAGAACTGGGTCATGCCTCCCATACTAGTAAGATTATTGTAACCTGTTAGATGCAGAAACAGACGCCCTTGATGGTTCTAGCTTTTTGTTCCTGTTAGTTTTTCACATACTAACTCTTAAATAATAAGGCCCAGATTCAAACATCCCATGAATCGAAGTGGACCTCAGAGTATGGCTTGGTAGTGGAATGAACTGATGTTACTCGGGGCATTCTTTCCAGGTCAACTCGTTGTGCAAAGAATGGGAAACACAGCCCCTTCCATGTTTACATTATTTGCATGTGTGTGTGTGTTTTTCTCTCGTGCAGCTGGACCCGCTGCCCAAGGCCGTCCTCGAGCAGAGGCCCAACCCCAACGCTGTGCGCTCTCTGGAGAAAGTTATAGAGACTCACAGTGAGTTCATCCAGGACAACATAACACTGATAACACTGATACACTGGCAGAGAGCTTCATAATACTTAACAATGAGACATTTTCACTGCCTTCAGGACAGTTCTAGATAAGCTTTATTGGCATACATATTAAAGCTACTGTAAGGAGCTTTTAGCTAGTGATAAAACAGACTACATCAGGACAGACGCCTCCAGGGGACCTACAAAACAAACAAGACCCTCACAGAGAACATATTGACATACATGTAATTGAACATAAAGTAAACAAAACGTTATTTTAACTGACAGACAACAAACATTTCTTTCCTGAAGCCTCAGATCCGTTCTCTCACTCCTCCTTTAAATATTTATGCTTTTTCTCCTCCTCTCAGGTAAGTACTGGCGCTCGGTTCACCGCTCCTCCCCGCGGCTCGGACTTTCCTTGCTGGAGGCCAAACGAGGAGACTCGGAGGAGGCCGAGGCCGTCAGCGCCATGGCCTCACTTTCCGTGGCTAACACCAACGCTATGGATCAAAGGTAAGGGACGATTAACTATTGATGAAACACACACGTGAGGGATGAATTATTCATTAAAAGATATTGGAATCAAGAGTTATGCACCGATTTGCATATTTAGGGGCGTGGCTGATTTGACTGACAGGCTAACATAACCCCGCCAAGTCGACCCTGGCTCTACTCAACTGATTAAAGTCTCAAACTTTAAGAAGGCTTCGTTCATTCGCCAGAGTTTTAACTTCCCGTCTTTTTGCCCTTCTTCAGACCCGAGGACGAGCCCATGGAGGAGGAGGAACCGCTGTAACGGATGGAATCACGAAGGTGTCACACTGTTAACCTTTGACCTCTTCGGAGACAACTCTTTGAGCTACAAAGAGTCTTCGACTGACCCCTTCATTTAGTCCCCCTTACCCCACTCACCACGTCAGTCACCTTGATTGGCGGCCCCTCGGCCAATAAAACGAGGGGGAGGGGGTGGGCTCAGCCTCAGAGTAGGGAGCCAATCAGGAGACAGAGGACTGAACTGGGAAGAAAATATTAAAAGAGACTCATTTTTTTTCTGTCAGTCTTCGCACCCTCATGTTAGCCCACTGCGGCTAACCATGTGACCAAGGCAGCAGGTGGGTGTGTTTGGAGTTTGGGTGGGACCAGGTCTCGCCGTAGAAAGGTGTGATTTCTCTGCAGGAACATACGGTGCTTTACACAGCTGCCTTCTGACCACGTACAGTATGGACACCAGAGACAGCAGACCATCCCGGCTGCCAGCTCGGGAGTTTCTTTACTCTTTATCGACTATTTTTCCCTGCGAATCTAAAGGGCATCGCAGCAACTGAGATAATATTTTACATGATGCGTTCACTGTGGACTTTGGTCAAGCCGAAAGTTGAAGCCGGCTTTTACAAAGATTTGAAGACGAGACTGTCGCCTCGCCGGTCCAGCCTGTCGTTGAAAAAGGTTGACGAGTGAGAGGAGTGCCTTGGTGAGGGAGGGTCCCCCCCGCTGGATTCAGGATTGTTTCAGGAAAAGATTGCCTTAAGTCAAACGAGGGAGGAAGAGTTTCCGCTCCTTTTCGGGGGACGACTAAAAATAGAGCAAACAATCTTTCAGCATGTTTACTTGGAACGTGACGAAGACAACGTTTACGTCTCTCACAGCCTCTCTTGAAGAGTTACTCTACTTTTGGATGGATCTATTTTTATGTAAAAAGAAAAACAAACAAAAAAATGACAAGGAAGCGCTTTGAAAAAGGTAGTTGCCAGCTTCAGTAGATAAAACGGTGCAAAAAACGGAAACTTCAAAAACAAATTAGACTCTCAAAAATAAGCCTTTGATGTAGCTTCCCTTTAACAGAAGTTGTTGCTTTGTAAACACATGAAGCATGCGTTGAAGCCGAAAGACCGGACGTTTTTAAGCAAGATTTTTATCCAAAAGAGAAAGCCAAGCAAGAAAAGCCAAAGCATGAGTTTGCATTTACAGTAGTACTTTCACTTCACTTAGCTGGCAGACATTTCTCGTACTGGCCCTTTAAGATAAGGCTCCCGGTACCCAGTTCAATGTTTACTAATTTAACCCTCCACAGATCAAGTGAGCATTTCTGTCCTGATCGGCCTTCCGTACATCGGCCGGTTGGCAGCTACCTTGGTTGCTGTGTGTGAGCGAGTCATGTATATTGAATTGAATATATTTTGAGGGGCAGTAATCGCCTGTTTGTATCTACATGTATGATTTCCACACCTGAGTTGTCGATATAAAAAAGCGAAAAAACGTAGGTAAAAAAACGTGTTTGGTAAGCGTGTCCACTTTTTATTTTTTATTGTATAAGATTATTTTTCTAACTTTTGTCATCCATAGATTTTGTTCTGTGTTTTTATCCGTTTTCTGGATAGTTATAGGGCTGTCATCCACACACTTAGTACTCCTCTCACCTCTTGTTCCAGGACTTTCTTTCTTGTATTTATCAAAAACAAGGAGCGACACCTCCCTCTCTTTTCTTTCTTTCTTTCTTTCTTTCTTTCTTTCTTTCTACGGCTCTCTCGGCCTTTCCCGCATTTTCATCAACCGTGTATTTATAACATGTACTGTTTATAGCAGATTTGTATATGGAAAAATTTATAAATGTACTCTAACTAATGACAGCTATGATATTGTGAGCGACAAACAGTATGGTGTATGATATTACTACCATGGACGTTTAAAAAAAAGCAGCATATTTAACTCGTCATCGACTGCACTGTTTCCACGCTGCCCTCGAGTGAAGTCATCACACGGCACTGCAATTGACTTTTCAAGCAAATCATTTGATCACTTTGTTGCCTAATTGATGCATCTCTCCGTACCACTTACCTTTAAACTGTGACAACACGTCCACAAAGAGGTTTAAAGGAAGTTTCATGTAGCTAGCTGAGTTTTGATTTCGGCGGGAAAGCGAGGGCGCAGAGGTCGTAAAAAGAGGATTTTTTTTGTTGTTGTAAATTTGGAGGAAAAACTCAGCAGATGTCTTTAAAATCTCTTTCTGAGCATGTGTTGCACTATCATGTTCAACTTTTACCGATTCTTGTGCTTCAATCGACTTACCTAACGCTCAAATGAACTCGTCTGTAAACTGCTTTGGTAACCTAACGATCCAACATGACTATCACGCTCATTTTGATATCATTTTCATATTCTCCATGTCTAACAAAACATTCCACTTCTTCTTTCTTTCATTTGGCTTCTTCTTCTTTATTTTTTACTGATTTTCTTTCATTTTGTAGAAACTTTAATACTGCGCTTTCTTTTTTGCCGTCTGCTCGCGCCAACTTTAACTCTTTGCATGGTTTGTGAGTCAGCATGCCTGCTTGTCTATGTAACAAAAATGTATTTGCACAATAGAAGAAGAACACTGGAGGACTTTAAGACAAAAAAACAACAAAACAAAAAAAACAAAACAGAAACCCTCTGACGATGGCGGCGACTCCTAAGAGCACCAAGCGGGACGGTTTTTCTTCCTCTGTGGTGTGCAAACATTCAAAAGACTCCACTGAGAAACATTTGATATTGTTCTTATTGATTCCGATGAGTGATTTTGACGGCACTTACATCATGTACGGACTGTGCTGAAATGCTGAAAGAGAAAACACGCTCTGCCAAACCTCTGCTACATCCACACCTTCAAAAAACAAGACTCCCAAAGAATGTTCCTCTTTCGCAGATTTGTGAGCGTGCGCTGTTACAGGAAAGAAACGTTTGGAAAAAAAGGGCATCGTCGTTTGATTGTCACTCCCACCTCGGCCAGTTCTCTCTCTATATATAACCACTGTGGCTCAAGAGCAATTCTCGGTTTACATGTAAATGGATAAAAAAGTTATTTTTTGTTTGTTGTTTGTCTCTATTGATGAAAAATGTTATCTTTCTTTGGGACCTACGCTTTGGACATTTCATCTCTGACATCATCTATAAAATATATTTCTCAAAAATAAACTGCCTGCTTGTGTTTTGTCTTTTATTGGGAGACCTTTGGTGCTATTTCAGGAATTTCTGCATCAATACCAAGCTGAAGAACGTCAGATAATCTCAAAGGATTATCAACTCTTGTTTCTTTTAAAGTTTATTTTTATCACTTCAACAAAACAAATATTCAAAGTCCACTTAGGTGTAACCGAAGTCTAAAAAAAATAAATCAATGGATGCTGGTAAATTCCCAACTCCAGAAGACTCAAGGGCAGAAATGAGCTTCCCAGCACATGACAGTGTAATGGCAGAAAGTGTGTCACGACTGGCTTCAGGTTTGTGGAGACGTTTGAGGAGGCGTGCGGTCTCAGCTGACTCCTCGCTGAGTGGAAAATGTGATTACAAGATTCAATATCAGAAATGAGCATGCAAAGTTCAGAGCTGTAGCAATCAGGTGACATCCCATCCACCCATTCACCGATCCCACCAACAAGTTTCTTTTTGTTAAACCACACAGCAGACTTATATGTATGTCTTAAATGTATCTAATTTAGTAAACTCTTGTAAAAGACCAATGACTCAGAAAAAAGTATGTTTTAATATAACATGTCTTCACTATAATCTTATCATGATGGTGTATTAATCCATTATAAATTCAACTTGAAATGTACTGAAATCAGAATTTGGCACATCAAAGTAATTTGAGCCCTGTCAGGAGGAGTGTCTGCTCAACTTGACATAATCAAATTATTAATACAACAAATAAGAAAATTATTTAATGTGAGAAAAACAGCTGTCAAATGAAACATTTAATAAAAATTGACTCAAAGTAAAAATTGAGGAAATGTTTGGTATCAGGTTTTCTTCCTGAGAGCCATAACAATACTAAACACCCACAAACAGCTGGCATAAACAATCCCCTTATATAATGTGCAATATCCTAAACCCAAATACCTCTTCTCCACACCTAACTGTATATATTCAACATCTGTTTTATATTATTAATGTATTTATATTGTCTTTTATACATATCTTCTACCTGTTTTATTTTATTTGTATCTATAACATGCACCTTCAGGAGCAGTGCTTCTAATTTCATTGTACACTTGACAATGACAAATAAAGGCTATTCTATTCTTGGTGCCAAAGTGAGTTACCCTGTGATTCCCATCCTTATTGTTGAATAATGAGTAAATAATTAAAATCCTTTTAAATAAATAATGAGTTTTTAAGATTTTAATAACCCAGCTGTAACATTTTATTTATAACATGCTCATGTGGTGTTAAGGAAATAATAAACCTCATTTACAAAATAACATCCTCCTACAACATCACAGCATCCTCTGCTGAACTAACATAACAGCTTTGTTTGTTAAATATTGTTTTAAGCTGTAAGCTGCGTTTACAAATAGACTTTTAGGTTTTTAGTAAACAGCAGCAAACAAAGTGTTCCTCCTCATGTGTCAGGGGACAGGGACTCTGTCCAATGAGGGGAGAGCACTTCCCCTCCACGGTGCACACACAGACCTGATATTTCCTCTCTGCACACCGCCGCTCCACTGCAATGCTACAGCTGCAACATTAGCACGCTCATTCTCCCTTTTTCACATTCCCTTTAGTCGTACTTCCTTCACCTCTTTATTTACTTCTCTCTCCCTGGGTGACACATTGTTTCGGACATGCCTAACATCGTGCTTTTCAGCGGGAGCTCGCACCACGACCTGTCCCAGAAAGTGGCTGATCGGCTCGGGCTGGAGCTGGGGAAAGTGATCACGAAGAAATTCAGCAACCAGGAGACATGGCGAGTACTTTGCACTTTAAATTCAGCGTTCACTACTAATTGCCATTTAAGGAATACGTGATCTGTGTTGGTGGAGTTCCTCATGTTGCCTCTGGATCCCATGTGGGTCAGGTTAGCTCGGAGCTAACAATAGTTTACTATTCAGCGCGCTGCAGCTACACGTGACTAGTTAGCCACATGTAAACATGGCTAACTCAACTGCGTCCATTATCGGACAACACCATTAATGCTTTGTTATTTGTGTTGAGTTGAAAGGAGCCTGTCTTCATCATGATTGCGTGTTAAATGAATCATAAAGGCAGATCCAAAGATGCCCTGAAACTACTACATGTTGTATTTGGATGCTGCGTAGCATGCTAACACAGCTAACCTCCCCTGTCATGAGTGATTACGGAGGAAGGAGGCAAAAGGTGTCAGGCCAAAATGTGCCAAATGTTCCCCTTTATGCAAATTATGTCTCTAATTAATATATTTTAAAATTAAAAGTCATATAAGCTGTGGTATTAATGAACCAGAAGGCTGCTATCTTTGAGAGGGGTTCAATTCTTACAGGTAGGCAGAATTCTACGTTACACCTTAGCTTACTGCAGTTAGCTGCACTTGGCCGTTGAACCTGTTTTTTTAATATTAAACATTAACCAAAAACAATTAATAAATGTGTTTGAATATGTATTCTAGGTGTCACTTTGTTATCCTCTGTTGAAAATGAATTACGTTAGTTAAAGAGGCTGTCCGATAATGGACACTGGCTAGCTTACTGTCTTCAAACTGAAATTTGCCTTTACAGGCTAACTGTAAGACGACAGGATGCATCATGAACAAAACACAGTTAGACACAGTTATTAAATGCCTGAATGTTTCCTCTGAGCTATAAGGATAACATTTGGAAGCATGTCACTAAAAAAAGAATAAAGTAGTCACAGTTAACCCATATTATGGCCTGGAAATTGGTTATTTCACCACTGCTCACATCACATGCATTTAATTTGCACTGTTAGCTTAATCACTGCCTGCATGCTTGCATCTATCTTCTTTACTACTTGCATAGCCGTGCACTTAAATAACTTAGTGCCTGTTTTTCTCCCCGGCCTTGAACGAGTTCTTCTTTTTAACCTTGAACAAAGTTACTTTAGGTTGTGTTGCTTGTTTGAACCCTTCTGTAGGATGAACCTTCAGCTTCATGTTGGCCTGTTTGTTTGACTTCAGTTGACCTGAACTCATCACAACATTATCTAATGTTAAGTTAAGACATATTTAAATGCTTTTATGCCTGAGGATGTTTTTCAGCTAACAAACCGCCTCATCCACGTACATTTTATTTAAATCATGCACTATGATAATGCGCTTGTGATCCTGTAGTTAAGTGAATGCTGCATTAACATGATCAGAGGCCGATTTCATTTCCTCTGGGGTCAATATGTGGATGCTTTTATCCTGAGTGCATTGCAACACAGTGAGTGCTTCCAACTGTATGTGTTGTTTTGTAATCTCTCCTTTTGCGTGACAGCTAAATATCCTCTGATTCCTGCGCTGGGGGCGAGCAAAGGTGTCTTGACCCTTATATCTACGCTCTGCTGCAGATGTTCCCCCAAATCCAGGGAAAGCTCCACACTGAGGCTCCTCTCCCTGAAGGCATCTGTTTGTGTGACGCAACATCCCAAACAGAGATAACTTTCCCATCCTTGCAGGGAGGTGATAAAGCGAGACTCCTCTCAGCCCTGACGCATGTTTTGCCAGATGACTCGTGGAGGGAGGGTATTCCTGGGAAATAAATCACAGAGGGAATATTTGTTTGCACATGGAGGCATGTTTAAATAAAGCTTTAGTTAAACACTGTAGTTTTTAACAGGGATCCACATTATTCTTTTATACCTGCTGCTTAAAGTGGCAGCAGACCTTTAACCAACTTTGGAGAGAGCAGTGTTTCGCTGCAAGCAAAACACAAGTTTGACTGATAAGTCGACAGCCTTGTTTGGCGACTATTTCACAAGGAGAAATGACGAGACTGAGTGAGAGGACTTCCTGTCATTGTCGCCTCTGTGATGTAAACTGATGTCAGGTTTTGAGTTGTTGACATAATCTTACATCACCGGTCTTGTATGTTTGTTCCTGAACAGCCGTGTTTTCATGCCTGTGCTCAGTCAGGTTTTCATTTCTCCTTTTTGTTCAGAATCCCACCAGCATGCTGTATCGCCAGTTCCAACTATGTGAGCGTCAGCTGTTTTTCACCACCTTTACAGACGTGTCGGGGCTCATGTGTTCGCGCTGGCCTCTCTTATGAAAACCTTGTGACTGCACCGCCAGACCCTGCCTCTCTCCCTTTTATTTCTGCACATGTCCGATGATCACATGACGGAGGCAGAGGGGGGGACCTGATCGTGTCCTGCTGAGGAATGTTTCACACACACATGCTGTGTACGTCGACGTCAGCTGTGGGTTGTGGATGTGTTTTAAATAAGCGTGCCTGGCAGTGCAGTTTTTACCTCCAAACAGATCCGATGAGTGACGGCAATCAGGCCTGAACTTGTCTTTAAAATTCAAGGCCGCTCTGTGGTACAGAACTTGATTCAGGTTTTGTCTGACTCCCAGCTGAGTCACTGCGAACAAATGTTTCATGAAAGTTTGATGATGAACTCGGTGACAGCCAAATCTGAGGGAAAAACAAGCTACTCCTTCACTTTAGTTTTGACATGATTTAAAGCTGTGTTCAGTCTCACTGATGGATTTGATGGACTGCTGGGCAGATACAGACCCATCTCAGATATATAAGTACATGTGTGTACGTGTCACTGATACTCTCAGCACTGTCTGCTTTCAGAAAACACTGTACTAATAACTTCTGAATTATCCTTTCAGATAATTGGATGTGGTATCGTCCTCATAAATCCAACATCGATCAGGCTTTCGTCACACGACAGTCTGATAAGAGTCCGTCCAAGTTTAGTCTCTGAGTCTGACACCTCTTCTTTCTGTCCCCCCTAACAGCGTCGAAATCGGGGAGAGCGTGCGTGGCGAGGACGTGTACATCGTGCAGAGCGGCTGCGGCGAAATCAACGACAACCTCATGGAGCTGCTCATAATGATCAACGCGTGCAAGATCGCCTCCTCGTCCAGAGTCACGGCGGTGATCCCGTGTTTCCCTTACGCCAGGCAGGACAAGAAAGATAAAGTATGAGAGCACACACATCCACACACACACACACACACACGCGCACGCACACACACACACACAACAAGATAATCGAGCGCGTTCATTTGACTTTTCTTTCTTCTTTAATGTCATGAGAATTTCCCTCTTTGTTTATACAGTTAAATCTTCATATATGACCTTTTATTGTAGTTAAAAAATACCTCAAATGATGCATTCCTCTGTCAGAGTTAAAGCTATAGTATGCAACGTGTGCTGTTGTCATTTTTTTAAACATATAAACATGTAATAAATGATTTATCAGACACTATAATGCACATATCTTTACATCTGAGTGTTGAATAATGCTGCCACTTGTGTAGCTCTCTCTGTGCTTATCCATACATAGTTATAGTTATATATATATATGTCTTTTACATGCTTAGAGGTACTTTTTAGAATTCTTTAAATATTTATCCAACAAGTAAAACCTCATCCCTGTGCCTGCAGCTGAAACTGAATGACGTAACGTTTGTTCTCTGCAGCGCTCTGTTATTGAAGTCACAAATTGACCCATCAGACATTTCTTCAGGTTCATGCAGCAGCTTATCTCATCAATCATTATCTTGAGTCGCCTCAGATGTTTACGTCGCTGCAGCAGACTATCTGCTGCACCAGTAAGACTAGGTTCCTCCCCTCTCCTGATGCTCCTCTCTTCTGTCGCTCTGCTTGCATATTTGTGCAGCTATCAATCCCTAAAAGCAATATCTCCTCTCAGTCTCATGACAGTGTTAGACGTTCAGGACAACGCTCTGAAGAGACGTTGGTTCAACTCATGCTGATTGAAAGGTTTTACAATGCTTCATCTTTTCGTGTTTGTTTGGGAGACACATCAAACTTAAATGTGCAGTTTTCCTCTTTTAAAAAGCATCAAAGGTTCTGAGGATGAAAAGAGGAACGACGAGTGAAAGCCTGAATGAGGAAACTCAAACGTTGCTCTCTGGCACTTCAAATTAAGGCCTTGGCTTTTCAGTGTGATGTGTTTAAACTCTCTTCCTCTGAGCACTCACACAAACACAGCCTGATGATCATGCACAGAGGTCAAGTGTTTCATCAGTATAAACATGAAAACACTGCTAGCTGTTCACATCAGCACAGTGTTGTACTTAAATGTTAAAGCCTGTTGCAGAAGGAAGAACCTCTGCTCCCTAAAGAGAGGAAAATAAAGAAGGCTTAAAACAACTTCATGAAATCTAAACGAGTTGGTCCGTGCATGCCGAGGACAGGAGGAGTGTCTTTTTTTCCCTTACATACTCACCTGGAGCGACTGTGTCTTGATGCTTGTCCCAGAGTCGAGCGCCCATATCAGCCAAGCTGGTGGCGAACATGCTTTCGGTGGCCGGAGCCGACCACATCATCACCATGGACCTCCACGCCTCACAGATCCAGGTCAGTAGTAGTACATTAGTCTAACACTTCCAGTAGTTCAGACCTGTATTAACCACTAGCTTACCTTAGAGTAGATGACTGATAATGCTTCATACTAACTCTCTTGGTAATTGTAGTTTTTGTAAGTGTTGTAGTCTTTCTTTGGCGCTCGCTTCTAAAAAGATGGCTCCGTAGAATCCACGCTGGTTTGAAGAAGGGAAGATATTTCTGAATTTATAATATCAGAGGGAAATGAAGGGTTGGAAGTAATGTTGTTTTGTAGGTAAGAAGCAGAATTAACTGTTTGGCCTCCACGGGAGAGGTCCTGGTGCTTCCTCTTTAAAACTGTGACTTGCCGACTTGAAATAAGCACCATGAGCTGGGACTAGGATCAGTGCATGATGCAATCAAGGGACAGGATGAAATAAGTAACTATTTGTCCTTGTGTGTTTTTTTTCTCCCCAAGGGTTTTTTCGACATTGCTGTAGATAACCTTTACGCAGAACCTGCCGTGCTTCAGTGGATACGAGAAAACATTCCTGAGTGGAAAAACTGCATCATTGTTTCTCCAGATGCCGGTGGAGCAAAGCGGTGAGACTTTCTCACACACCCTGCTCATAGTTTCTGGAACATTTCAAGGCTAACCACCCTCAGAAAGTTCAGCATTTTTGTCATGACAGAAAAAGAAGCTAGGGTTGTCACAGTGTAAGTTTTGGTGGCGGGAGAAGCACAGCCCAACAATACCACAACAGTTTATTGCCTTTACATCAGTGCTTTCTCAAACGGGACCTATTCATGACATTTCTCCTCCTCTCCTCCATCCAGAGTAACGTCCATCGCCGACCGTCTGAACGTTGACTTTGCCCTCATCCATAAAGAGAGAAAGAAGGCCAACGAAGTGGACCGCATGGTGCTGGTCGGAGACGTGAAGGACCGCGTTGCCATCCTTGTGGACGACATGGCTGACACCTGCGGCACCATCTGCCACGCCGCAGACAAGTCAGTTCAAGTTGAAACCTTTAATCTATCTGTGACGTGTCATCAGTAAATAACTCAAGCAAAGTGCAGGGAGGCGTTATCTGGATTTAATTGGGATCACAGTCTCACAATGTGTCGTTATTAAACTGATAACATGCTTTATCTGAAGGCTCTGTGGATTCACATCAACATGACTTTCTTTGTTTTATTTGTTTGTCTGCAGGCTGATCGATGCCGGAGCAGTCAAGGTTTACGCCATCCTCACACATGGTATCTTCTCCGGTCCGGCCATCTCACGCATCAACAGCGCCCCGTTCGAGGCCGTGGTCGTGACCAACACCATCCCACAGGAGGAGAAGATGAAGGCGTGTCCTAAAATTCAGGTACACAACACCTGCTACATCTGTTCTTCCTCTCAAGGCTGTGTTAATACTTTATGTTTGGACACTGCGCCTTGATTGAAGAGTATGTTTGATGATTGTAGTTTTATTTTATGTTTGATATCGAGGATGAACGGATCAACAGGCACTAAAGTCAAACTCATCCCCCTCACGTTTTCCTCCAGGTGATCGACATCTCCATGATCCTGGCGGAGGCGATCAGGAGAACCCACAACGGCGAGTCCGTGTCCTACCTCTTCAGCCACGTACCTTTATAAAGGACCAGAGAGGACTTCCTCCCTTCCTCTCTCTCTCTCCTTCCTCACCCCCTCTTTGAGCCATTCAGCTGGCACTTCTGTCCACTAGAAAGGCCTGTTAGTTTTTGGCCAGCCCCCCATGTGACTGTTAAAAGGTCGCGCCTCACAGGATTGTTGTCTTTGACACCCCCCCCCCCCCGCCCCCCGCCCTGGAGACAAATATCACTTCATCTCTGGAGACCAAGTTTGTATTTATGAGTTCCTCTTGTTCTTCTTCGCTTGTTTCATTTTTGCCGACCACTCACACCCGAGGCCCGGCCTTCACTTTAACCAAAGGGTCCATTATGTAACATTATGTATTATTTGTACCTCACTTTAAATAAACCATTCCACCAAGTCATGTGATTGGAAATATTTTTGCTTTTTATGCTTCAAAAAGTTATAAAAAAAAAGAGTTAAAATCATTAAAAAAAGCACCTTCCTCCCAAAAGCCTTAACAGCTGCTAAAAGTATTAAAATAATGAAGCTACCCAGAATGTAAACCTGTGGCTTAATACAGGTCTCTATTTTAAATTTCATCCCCTCCCCGCTTCTTTTCTTCTTTATAACTCACTGAAATCTCCGTCAGGTCCGTTAGTGATGAAAAGTTTCTCCTGTGAGGTGTTTCGGGTGTGTCACCCATTTTCAAAAGGTCACGAAAACACAATGAGCCCATAGCTTGATGATCATGTTAATACTTAATGAAGAGTGATGTGTAAAAACAATAAAGAAATGTCACCACAGCTGTGATGGGTCACTTCAGTTCAGATGAGGCAGGTTCCACTGTTTGCCTGGTGGTGGAGTAATAAAGCATGATTGATGGTATTTTGTATGTAACACTTACAGGCTGTTTTGTTAACAATAAAGCTTTGACAATGGCTTAAAGACGATCTGTCCTGCTTCCTTTTCTTCACTCTGTGTTCAGCTCTGAGGCGTCCTTGTCTGGAATCCTTAATGCTGAAAAAATGATCCATACTACATTTCCCACAATGCAACGCAACCATTTTTTAGAATCCCAAATGCGTCAAACACTCAATACTCATCCCTGTATTTTGATGCTGCCTGTGAGTTTGCAGAATCTGAGGTAACCTTGATAACATCACAATGACGACATCGGGGCAACAAAAAAACATGACTCGTGTTATTTCACTTATTTTGGTGGCTTTTGTTGCCCCCATAACAAGAGTGAGACAAACCTGATGGCATTACAATGACATCATTCGTGTATGTCATCAGCTTCAGAGTAATACTGTATAAAATACCATGTTTTCTTGTATTGGAAACACTTCATTGGAACTAGTGCACACTTATGAGTTACAATAAGTTTGTTAATGAATCAAAGCCTGCTTTAACATTTATTAACATACATTTTTCACTAACATACACATTTTCCAGCCATACCTACAAGGCGGCATGAGCCTACAATCTGTACATTTATTAATAGGGACATAAACAAAAGAATATACTGATAATTATATTGATTATATGAACAATAAATCCGCTGTATGATTGCAGTTTATTAGTCTGAACTCTGGTGCATAATACAACATTTAATCATTGTATTAATTTATTTCATAATAACTTGAAAAGAGTAAAGAAATGTGAAGACTTTTATATCTTTGAGCTCAAAATAGAGAAGTACCTGAAGTATTCAAGTTAAAGTGTAATGGATCTATAATTTATTGAATAAGAACAGGTCTATAAATAGCTTCTCACTTTTTTTAAAACTTAATCACAATATTAAAATGTGTGAGATGCACTAGATTGATTATATTTACGTCTACAGGACTAACAGTTTTAGTCTAATGTGTTCCTTTTTGTTTTGTACTCAATGTAAATGTAAATGAAACATTGAGCTGCACATATCAGCTGAGACATTATGGAGTGCACCCTGAACTGCCACCAGGGGGCGCCCTTTAGATATGAATGTGCAGCTGCAGGTACATTAGAGTCATGAGGAAACGAAATGTGCAACTTAAGCCACAATAATTCAACATTTTCACGTGAAATAGAGTAGAAATCACATCAAATTTAAAGCAGGACAATCATAGTGATCTTGAAATGCGTTTGAAACGCTCTCTGACCTCAAAGAGTGTTCCAAACTCAAAGATGAGGTCGTAAATTACGCACAGAAACTAAACAAATCCTCATATTATTTTTACTCCTCTGGTTGAAATGAGAAGAGGCTCCTGTGAGGGGTTTTTCAGTGTTTAGTTTCACTCTCAGGATGGAGGTTTTGAGGCTCTCCAGCAGGGGGCTTCGGAGGATGGAGCCGGTGATGTCAGATGTCATTAGCATATTTCTGGCTATAACTAATGCTTGCGCAAAGACGCGCCACTACTGCTGCACCGCACTGACCAGAGACATCCAGCCATCAGACAGCACCCTGGTAAGACCTATTCAACATCTTATCTTATTGTTTCATGTTTATCCCCTGCAGCTGAAAGAGAGGCAGATAACGGAGGGATAAGAGAGGTGTTTGTGAAATGCGTCAAAACAGAACCAGGGAGAAAAGATCAGATTATTTTGGATTTTCACGTGAATGCAGCATGTTTTCTGTGTTTTAAATCTCACAACATGATATGATGTGGCCACAGAGGAGGCATGTGTCTTTGTCTGAACCGCACACATTCATGCATATCACCCTGTTTCCTTTGTTGCCGTTTGCGCACGGGCAGCACGCGTCTGGTTCCGTTAGAATATGATGCGTTCACGGTGCGTTAATCTGTCTGAGGGCGTTTTGAGGAAGGGATTTTGAACGTTTTTGGCGTTAACTTGGATTTTTATCACCGGGAGGAATGTGCAGACATGCCAATCTGGGCGGTGGTTCCTTCACGTTGCACCCCCCCTCCCCCCTCCCACCTCCCACCCCAAGAGGGAGAAGAAGTACGTGACAAGTGAATTTGCGGATGTTGCACAGCTTCCATGTGGAAAGCCCCTGCTTGGACACTCTTAAACCAATATTCAACCTCTCGCATTATCACAATCCTTCTCCTCTTTGAGTTAATTTATTTTTAACATTTCATCAGAAAGGCTCAGTCTGCCTTTTTTTCATATTTTCCTCGCTCTGCCCAGCATGGGAACTCCTATTGTTATGTAAATGTAGGGTTTTGGAGGCGTTGTGGACTGGCTTCATTGTCTGGAGCAGCCCGTCCCCTGTGTGTATGTGAGTGTGTGTGTGTGTATGTGTGTGTGTGTGTGTGTGTGTGTGTGTGTGTGTATGTGTGTGTGTGCTCATCATCCCCGGGGGTTTGTTGTTGGATAACGGGATGGAAGGCAGTCAAATCACGCCGGGCAGAGCCTCAGGCAGACAAAAGAAGGCGGACGCACATTTAAGAAAAAAGTAGTCCGGTCACTGAGATTTAGGCAACGCCCTTCTTCTGATTGAAAGTCAGGGTGCAGCACGTGCTTGGGTGGATTTTGGAACAGCATGATTAATGTACATTAGACATGTTTGAGCTGTTATAATCTGACTCTTGTAGATGGAATAATCTGGAGTGTTTTCTGTGCTCTGTTTTAAACGTCTGCATGCTTTCTCCTCTCACAGACCACCTGCAACAATGAGTGACAAACCAGACATCTCAGAGGTCACCAAGTTTGACAAAACCAAGCTGAAGAAGACGGAGACGCAGGAGAAGAACCCCCTGCCTACAAAAGAAAGTAAGCCTCCCGCTCTGCTCTAAAGGGATTTGGTGCATTTGGGTTTTTCTCTAGATGACTCTTATTTTTGCTCCCTCTCTCCCCCTCCACAGCCATCGAGCAGGAGAAGGCGGATTCGTGAAGCCCCTCCCTCCCATCATGCACTGTACATCCCCTCCTCCTCCCGCATTGCCTTGTTTTCAGTCACTTCTTTTAGCTGTATAACTTTGTAACCGAAATTATGAAACGACAACAATAACCGAGCTGCGCAGCCCGTGGACAGATGAAGCCTTTGCTGGGGCTGTCGGCCCCGCCCCCTTAACGACTCCCTGTACCACCTACACGCTCGTCTTTCCGAGACGATGAGGAAGATTCGTCCGAGGCGGAGGAGGGGGGGCTGCAGGAGGTGCACCTTAACACCTGGCATCACCTACATGGAGCGGAGAGGCCTGAGGGACGGGGCGTGGCCCGCATCCTAGGAAGCTTGTCCTCGTCTCACCATCACCCAACTTCTCGTGTGGCTGCTTTTTGCGCCGAAGCTAAGGCGTCAAGCTTTTTATTCGTTGTTTTTATTGTTTATCGTCTTCTAATTTTCGGGAAATGCACAACTTTGTTTGTACGCTGGCCAAAATGTAAATGCCCCAAAAAATTGATACTGTCGTCTATCACAATGTTTTTTCTTTTGTATGTACACGGCGATGAAAATTAAGAGTAACAGATTCCATCTTGATGTGGGAGATTCTCAAATGGACCTTATTTACGGTTAATTTTGTCAAGAGTGATTCGAGATAGCTTTTGTTTCGCAATCTGTCTCTGAATTGTCTCAAAAGAGGAAAAACAAAATATATAAATCGTAAACTGATTCCATGTGTTTGCTTTTCGACCGTAGATCAAAGTTCTTTGGAGTTCCAGCAGTCATGTAACTCTGCCACAAAACATTACCAGAAATGGAAAACCGTGAAATGTTGTAATAAAAAAGATTTGTTACTAAAAACTGAACTCTAGAGTCCTTCTTCAGAAGTTCACTCACACTTCTTCACAGCTGCACATTCAATCACATCCCCACTTTAACCTCAATCTAAACCAGGTAACATTTATGTAATGTATTGTAGCTTAAAATTAGCCGCTGCGCCTTACTGTAACCCACTTTCACACTTCAGAAGCCAAACAATCCGTCAGCGTTACTTAACGGATGAAGCTGTGCACTATTGAAAGGCTTAAACGTCTCTGCAGAAACCCTGGCAGGGATTTACCAACACAGGAGATGAGGTTTGTGTGTGAGTAGAAAAAGAGAGCAAGAGAGAGAGAGGGAGGCTGGAAATGAAAGCAACTTGTCAGACCACCTGTCATGCAGGTTTTTGCTTGAAGAAGTTTGCTGCTGTCAGCAGAACAAACTTTAAAGTGGTGTTTATCGCAGAGAGGCTGACGGTGTGGGGGAAAGTTCTGCAAGGATCCAGGACTTAGACGTAGACTGCCTTTGAGGGAACTTTGATCATCTGAGGCACTTCAGCGCCAAACTAAAGGCATCAAGTGTTCCTTCTGATTCATCTTTGTGTCCAGGTTACGCATCTTTCAGCTGGTGCTCCCTCTGAAAAGGATTTCCAGCATGACTATTTGATGAAATACTCGCTCAAGACATTTTTCATGTGTCTATTACCTGGTCTGATGCTCTGGTGAGCAATGGCTTATGGGTCAGCGTGCCCTGACCTGGAGAACAAGTTGTCACCTCAGCGGGAGATTTACTCAGCCCTTCTTTACTGAACTGCCCTCGTCCTAAATTAGCCACCGCCTGCAAAGCCTTAATGCCATTAGCATGACATTGCTAACGTTGCCTGTAAACAGCATGCGATAAATCAGCTAACTGTGATGGCTGTTCTTTTGATTTCATTGAGAAATGGGTGGTGCTCTTGTTGGGATGTGTTGAGGAGCCATTGTTGGACGCTCATTGATGGTTTTAAGGAGGTCAGGTGTTCTTGTCGTAGTATTGAGCTTGTATCTTGTAGCATGGCTTCTTGTGGCGCATAATCAACACATTAAAAAGTGAGGGAAAGCACAGTTGGAGTTTCTTGACTGTTTTCTCAGAGGCCGACTGTGAGATTGGTGGAGGCCTCTGTAAATCCTACAGTTAGTGTAAGTGGATTGTTGCTAAGTCAGTTGCTCTTAATAAGGCATTAATCTGCACCACCGAGGAGGGGTGGATGTGGAGGTCAGTGGGTTAGCGCGCGGAGAGAGACTCGTCCAATGCCTCGCAGGTCCTCCCTCCCTTCTTCCCTCTCTCTCCGATGGGATTAACACCTCCCATCTCCAGTTTTTTTTCTTCCCTCTGCATGCTGTGACAGAGCGTTCCCCGGGAAAGTGACGGAGGATTTAAGGTGGAGCAGCAGTAGCAGATGGATGAGTGGGTGAGGGTGGAGGGTGGAGGGAGGGGGGGTCAGATGTGTGAAGAGATCCGGCGTTAGCTCTTCCTGGTATCCCATGGTAACAGCTGCTGCTGAGTCACTCCCTTGTGTTGGGCGGTCGGATGCTAGTTATCCTCACGGAGACTTTCTCCCCACAAGCACTCACACTAAACCCGTCCTCCTGTTGGCATGCTCTGAATACTCTGGAGATTACAAAGCACATTCTGCTGCGTCGTGTATATTTAGTCATATTTAACCAGCTGTCTGCTGAAGCCTCATGTATGGAATAAAGACATGTCTCTGAAACTGGATTGACTATTGATTCATGGTGACAGAGGGCACATGTGACTCCGTGCAAGCTTTGTGTCCTCATTCTTTATATGGACTGATGGACTTGAGGCGACCAGTTGAGGTTACATTGCAGCTAAAATAGCTTGGTACCAATTTGCTGCACATTGAAGTATCTCAAGAACCTTTGGTGGAATCTTTCATGGTCCCAAGAGGATCAATCTCACAACTTTACTTCAAGAATTCCACAAATGCCTTCATTACCAACAACAACTTTTCTTCTGGTTCACCATTTAGGTTCATATTTGTGTTTTTTATTCCAGTAAATATCTCCTCCAGTATTGGTTGGGTCGCCATAAAATTTGGTACACCCATTCCTGCCCTTCTTAGGATGAAGTCAAAGAAATTTGTCACCATATTTCCACTGGAACTGTTCCCCTCTTGCAGCTACCGTACCGTAGATGTCTGTGTGTCCCATTCTTTTTGGGGACCAAAGGATGGCTTGCCGGATATACCCAAACAAGATCCCACATCTCAAAATTGGTCTGGGCCAGATCTGGCATCAAGCTGGCACTGCTGGCTGACTGCTGGCATGGCAAGTGGTATGTCAACCGGATGTGGACCAGGTCTGGCAATGATGGCAAACTAAACTGGGCCATTTAAGGGCCGTCATTCTTTGCAGTATGTTGGCCGAGTTTAAGTGTATTGTGGGCCAGAACCGGGCCAGACCAATTTTGCTATGTGGGGTGTTAGTTAAAACTTGCAGTTGAGGGGCGCCAGTTTAACTCAGTTGGTGGAGGAGGCGCCCCATGTACAGAGGGTACACACTAGTCTTATGTTTGGTCCAGACATTGTTTGGTGCATGTCACCCCACACTCTCTCCCCACATTCCCTGTCTTGTAGAGGAAAAAAACAACAATAAGACCCCTAAATAATCTAAAGAAAGTCTCTAAAAGACTGTGAAATATTATGTGTAGCTTTCATGTTCCATTAAAACATCACAATCTCAATTTAACCAATAATCTGGTTGAAGACTTTAACATATGCACACAAAAATCCAGCTTAGACTACTAACATAACACCTGCTAATGTTAGAGTTGTCCTTGTAAGCTTGTAAGCTTACCAGGTCCCTTGCATGTGTGCAGACTCTTCAGTCACTTGCTTCTTTGTTGCAGAGGACACAGATGAACAGCCGCCTATCAGTGCAGCTCATTCGCCCTGCGTCTCTTTGTTATCAGTGTTAGATATTATGTGCAGGTACCGCTCGGTTCTCCACGGAGACTGAGACTGAGTCAATTATCTTTCTATCACTCGCTGGCAGAGACAAACACAGGATCCGCTGCGGATTTCCATGGCAACTACCTACCCAGGAGCTTCATTTGGCATTGCTAGTGAGGCGGGACGCGGCTGCCATCGACCGCACGTTAACACCTGACCATTAGCTGTAACACACTCGGAGATATCCCCTGTGTCTGCGGCTGCAGGAGGACAAACAGAGAGAAAAGCATGTTAGTGTCACCACATATACTGAGTGTTGTGTCTCAGTCCAGTGTTAGCTATCTCAGCTGTCGGCTACAATGATATAAAAAACACAAAGGAGACTCAAGCTCGCTGAAATATGTAACATGTGCTCCTCCTCTACAGCTGTGGTTAGAGGTCATTTGATACTCACCACTGCTGCTTTCTTGACATATGGCAGTGACGAGCACAAGAGGTATGAGCCTGGAGGACCATGTGTGTAATCTGTGATTCAGAGGGTAACTTAATACGGCTGTCACAGCAGTCGGGGAATTCAGCTCAATCATATGGAGACAAAGAAACCTTCCACTTTTGGGGGGTAGTGGTACAAAAACATTCACCCTAGGAGGTCAGGAAAGGAGGTAAACAGTTGTCAGATGACGGAGTCTTCTTTTATAAGCTGTAATCGTGCTTTAAACAGTTTTTCTTTCAAGACTGAGCCTTTACAGAATCTGTTGTCACATTATTTATCTGTCATTATGACATTGAGACTTTTTCTTCTCGAGTAGTTTTCAAAGCACCTCAAAGCTCAGAGAGGAAGGAGACAGAAAGGTCAACAGATATTCTTGCAGAAGTCCTGTTCACCTCGTCTAACTTAACCATCGACATATGGCTTCACATCATGGTCCTGCTCACTATACAGCACCCCTTACTTATTGTAGACTCTTCAAAGATGTATCATCTGTTGTCAATCTTTATTTGTATAGCGCCAAATCACAACAAACGTTATCTCAAGATGCAAACAGAGCAGATCTAGACCACTCTATGTCAAATAATGAACAGAGACCCAACACCAAGACAGGATAAGGCTCAGTCTTACCCCACCTTAATCCATCATGAGCACTGCACCTCACAGTATTTAGCTAGTTACAGTGGCGAGGAAAAACTTCCTTTAACAGGCAGAAACCTCAGGCAGAACCAGACTCATGTTAGACAGCCATCTGCCTCAACTGAGTTGGGTCTTGAAAGAGGGATAGAGGAGAATAAGACAGAGAGGGAGCGGTGATAGTGATGAGACGAGTAGTAGAAGCTGTTGCCGCTGGAGTCCAGCACGTTCTGGAACATCCGCAGCAGGAGGATGCCTACGGCAGCTCAGAGGAAGTCTTGCCAGGAAGTGTATCCTTAAACACTGGCTACATGGGGATGCCCCAAAAGTTGGCCATAGTTTGCAGCAGCATATGTGTCATCATCAGGTGATAGCCAGTATGTTCCAAGGTTAGTTTTACACAGAAAACATGGTTGTTTTTTTATTTTTCAGATCAGTTTGTTGGAGACTTGTGAAATTATTTTTCACCTTCTTATTTTCTATTCTGCTGGATTGATAAGTCGGACAACACTGAAGTTATTTGCATGCCTGGAAATGTTTTAATGCCAAAAGAAAAAGAAAAAAGAAAACTGGCTTAGAAATGTTTTTTCCAGTCACGTCCTCTTTGTGCAATGTGTTTACAGATAAGTGAAGCTCTGCGTCCGGGGTTAGCAGGAAAGCAGGAAATAACTTTTTATAGCACTTTTCTGAACAAAGACACAAAGCGGTTTGAAAAAGAGGAAAAGCAACAAACATGAGCCATGATACTAAAGAGCGGACATGCAGAGAAACAACCTTTAACCACATGATTAAAGATTGATGTTACTCTGTTAAACAGTAGCTAATTACACTGATGCATAAACACACAGATGGGGCATAGAGCGGGCATGTCCTACATTACTGATTTTCCCTGCAGTAGGCCGAGCTGCCTGTCCATATATTGTGTTGATTATCCCAGACTTGCTCTATTAGTCTGGCCCAACATGGGTCCCCGATCAATGGCGTCTAAATGGTGTTGACGTTCTCTATTGCTTGTAAATGCATTAGCCAAAGCGTTGCAGAGAATCGATGCAGCCATATAGACAGCAGAGCAAAGCTGAGAGCATCACACAGTGTCAGATCAACTCTCTGTGACTTGATGAGGTGCTGCTTGCTGGAAATGTCTCTGCGGCCGACACAAAGTCGTGCCTGCACGTGTGTCTGCAGGGAACGCTTAGATAGTCCTCGCATGCGTGCCGGAGTCACCTTGGTGTGTCTGTGAGGTGTAAACACAGAGAAGCTCTCGGCGGCTGCTCTCCTGAGGGTGAGACAGAGCGACAGCCGTGACATTTCCCCCCCCCGAGTGGAGAGGCTGCGGCTGACTCGCTGCAGACGAGACGCCTCCGCCCTCGCTGCAGGCGCACATCTGGGCCACTCTTTACATCTACTCTTCCTCTTCACACACGATGCTGCGGGCCTGACACTTTCTGTTTTCATTTAACTCATTCAGAAAATTAGACTTATAGATTTCAACTCCCAATCTTTGGTAGTACTTCTCCATCAATGCACGTGTAGTATTGTCTGTTGATCTGATCTTGAGAGTCTCAGTTTCACTGTAAATATAAGGTACTCAGATGAGTTATTGCAGCTTCCTTTAACAGTATGAAACCAAGACACAGATTTTCTTTACTTTCAATTCCGGTGTAGCTAGCGTTTAAGAGTCAAGACCTTTTCATGCAAACAAACACCATCGTCCCCTGGAGTGTGTAGCCTCAGTTTCACTGTAAATAGAAAGTTACACAGGTTGCGGCTTACTTTAGTGCTATCATGGTGCAGAAAACTCAGAGCAGAAGTTAAAACTTTGCTAAAGAAACGGCGTAATGAAACAAGAGTTTGCGCCCTCGAGGGAGTCTTCAAGGTTGAGTTGCTTGCTAGATTAATGTTTATGATGAGCGTTAATTACCCTGTTGGACCCAGAGGAGAGCTGCCTAATTACTGCCCCCATGTTAATAACACGCTTAGTCATGTTCTGCCTTTATTTGGCTTTTATTAATAAGCATGAGAGCAACACAAACAGCATGTATGGACTAAAACCACACTAATGGAGGGATTTATGGATACTGTGTTATACCTCGACCTATAAGTGCCTCAGGTTTCCATACGTGTGGATCAGACTGATTTATTATCTTGTTCTTTTCCATCATGCTCCCGACGCTGCAGCTCTGCAAAGGCAGGTGAAAAGCCCAAGGACACCTTTTCAACCCGCCGTGTTTGTGCTGCATGAAGGTGATTGATGAGTCAGTTCTGGAGAGCTGCCTGAGTGTTTCCTGCTGATCCACCTGTTTTTGGACGGAGTCACACTTCTTCAGCTGTATTTAAAAGGAGCTGCTGTTTTGATTTTGAAGCTCTCACTGTTGCTGTTTTCAGATAAAACCAGGACTGAACTGTGCCTCAAACATTACTCAGCGTGTATCTCTGTTATCAGGCTGCTGTCGATGGTTTAATCTATCTGTGCCTTTGTGTGTCTCTTGTAATTACCCAACACTACCTCTCTGTTCTCCTCTGCTCATGCCCTAGAGGAAAGGTTTTATTAAACACATGAGTAACAGAGGCGGGTAAAATACGCTTTTTGCCATCTATAAGCTCATTATCTTTGTTTTGAGGCCTGGAGGTTAATGACATGCTCATACTACTCCAGATAGCGTTCAGGACTGAGACGCCTTCTGCGTCTCGTCTCTATTTCTCTTCGGGGCTCTAAAAAGCGTCCTCATGGTGTTACATCATGTGCTGTATGTGACATGAGGCTTGTTGCTCAAACAATGTTGCTTAAAGGCTCCATTGTGCAACACCTCGCTGGGATCTAAGATGCTTGAATGATACAGTCCCTGTGAGAGTTAATGAATCATGTGTTTAGTGCTGCAGGTTTCTCATTCACACACCCTGCGATTGAGAACAGTTGCATTCGATCTTATCTCACACATTTACAGCTCTGATTGAATCACAAGAGTTCAGGCCCACACCCACTCCCATAATCCACTTAACCTCATATCTCTGCGTTGTTTGACATGGTGTTTATTTTTTATTTCCTATTGCCGAGGTCAGTGCAGTGGAGATAACGCCCGCTGGCATGGCAGTGAGTCACTCCGAGCCGAGGTCAGCTCAAAGCTGTGTCAACAACAGCAAGGCGACTCACTCACAGAGTGGTAGGACAACAAGGAAGCTGGACTCCTGCCATCATCGGAGAGGCTGACGGCATGCACAGGTTAAATAATAGTCTCTGGAGTTGTAGTTGTCAACGTTATCCTTAAAGGTGTTTATTTCTGACTGCAGGTTAGAAAGAAAAGAAAAGTCTATGGTTCATGCACAACAAAAGTTCCAAAGTAAATGAGGCATAAATAAAGTGAAGGTGACCAACAAACAAATCAAAACAGCCAACTTCACCTTATAGAAATACAAACTCAGAACAAAATGCATTGAAAAATATCACCACTGTTAGGGCCTGTGTCCACTAGCAGGCCATTATTAGCTTATGAGCAAAAGTACTCTGGCACATATGTTCCAACAACTAAACCTCAGATTTGTATTTTAGCACTCATTCATAACCAGGGGCGTCACCAGGAATTCTGCCCCCCCCCCCTGAAAAGATATCTCAGTGGGCCCCATCGCCACAGCCAACCCTACAAAATAAAACATGCTGCTATAGTATTTATTTGCATTAAACAAAAACATTAAAACTATCCTGGTTAACTGACTCAAATGTTATTATTTTTTACACTTTCTCCAAATGTAACTGCACAATATTGACCTTCAGACTGTCCATGTCTTTAAACAAGATTACTTGAAGCCAAGTGACTTGTTGAATAACAACAAGGGGGCATTATTTGGTATAATCTAATTTCATGAAGTCAAATAAAACTCTATAAACCTACTCTTTACTTTCAATCAGTTTCAGCCACACTTGATGCTGTGGAAATATGACCCCACTTTAGGCATGAGACGCGCATCTCATCTCATTAAGGGCCCCCCTCCCCACTTGGGCCCTAGGTAGTCAGTCCCACTTTTCCCCCCACTACGACACCCCTGCTCATAACTCAGACTTAAACCTGCGTCCACTTTTATGCTCGCCTAATCAAAAGTTCTCCAAGCTTTAACGCTGTGTTTAGCATACAGCCATGAAGAGGCTCAATCATCTCATGTTCCTCTGGGTAATAAAGCAAATCAGCGTTATTCCTTAGATGTGCAGCGATATTTACTGAAGTGATGCTTAGAAGAGAAGTCTCTGTGTTTGGTAATACAGTCACAGCTACAGACGATCGGGTTCAAAGATGAACTGAAATGATGCATGTCTGAGATGAACACATTATGAGCAGCACAGCATGCAGGGAAAACAAATACCACGACTGTTCCTCTGCTGTGTTAAAAAACGCACTGGGGGATTTTTACTGCTTAGCCTCCGGCGAACACACACCTGCATGAACGCCCACAGACCCAAAACACACACTCTCGTGAATGCCAGGAGAATTTTTTAAAAGCGTGAGATTTAGCCCTCGTTAGCGGAAAGTTTTGCTTCATCCTGAGATTTATTAAAGCGTTTACATCTGAGCACAGGGTGATGGGGGTGTGTGTGCACAGAAATATAATGATGTCATTGATCTCTAGGCTCATTTCCTGTCTGCCAAGTCTGCAAGATGGATGTTTGTGGAGGAATCTGCTCGTGTTTATGAAAAAAACATTTGACTGAAAGAGGAATCTGATTATGTGTTCTCATTATTCTAAATGATCAAACCAAGTTGTCTTATCAGATTAGTGAATATTCAATTATTCCCTTTATTGATATATTCATCAGTTTTTCTTTGGGCAGCCTTTTCAGTCAAACATCCTAAAAACTCAAGGACACAGACACACAAACCTTCATTTACCAGACTTTCCAGGCATCCCAGGAATCCTGGACCACGTGTTGTTTTGTCCAAAAGAAGGGAATACTCTTATTGTGGCAAAACAATTATTATCACAATGAGAGGGGATGTTGAATATGACTCTTTGTATTCCTTCTCCCATTTAATGCATGTGCTTTTAAATGAAACACAAAGAGCTACTTATAAGGAGAGTCAGGGCCTTGAGCCTCTTGAAATGAAGTCAATGTTTCATTTGTGTGGAAAAAGAAATGATTGTGATGTCCTTTAGCTGCCTTACATCCAGCTTTTTGAATGCGTGGTGGTGTTGTGGCTCAGAAGAGCAAGAAGCCTTGCGTTTGGCCTTCTGCCCTGAGAAAGTTGTTGAATCCCCTCAAATCTCCCTGAGCTCAGAGCCCGACCTTTGACCCCCACTGTAGTTGGCAGCAAGCGAATCCAATTTCGCATGAAGGATCAACCGCCCAAGAGATTTGTTATCATCCAAGCAGTTTGCTAAATTGATTTGGAGTCAGTTTCTTCTCTCTCAGCAACAAAACCTGCTCTCAATCTCAACGGTGTTTCGTCAGATCTTCGGGTTGAAGCCGCCGAAAGTCACGTCTTCAACCCGCAAAATTGCCAATAAATTCTTCTTCTCCCTCTCCGAGTCCACACTTGGTTTTTAACCCCACGTGGAGGAATGAGCTCTAATTGCGGCCAAGATCTGCTCGGATTCCTGAATGTCCCAGCATGCCTTTCCAGCTCTGTGCTCTAAAGCCTTTTTGTGCATCCACAACAGAAAAAAAGGAAGTCTGGCTGCTCTTTACTTCCTCTTAAACTGTATCAGTAATTACTGTGCTTGCTGCTTGTGGTTGCAGAGTTTTAGAGTTTGTGTGGCATGACATTTGAAAGTGCAAGGAGAAGAGTTTCGCCTTCGTTTTTTAAAATGTCACAGGATTGTCATAGCTTTGAGAAAAGTGGGAAGAATCTTGTTTAAAAGAATGTCTTTGAAGCTGATGGGAGGAGGGAAGTTGAAGTGTCTTAATGGTGTTGCAAAAATCTCCATTGCTGCAATTAAAAAGAGTCAGTTAATGTGAATAACTCTTAAACTTGGTGTAGAATTTGGTTTATTATGCATGGTCCAGTTTGAACCTGCATTTGACGATGCAGTGACTTCCACTACAGAGTCATCTCCGTTTTAACCCAGTAACGAATTTCCCCTTGTCCCCTTTGTACAGAGCTTGCCATCTATCTTAAATATACAGCCTGCTGATTACATTGGCTTGCAATTATTACTTGGAAAGATTTAGTTGTCTGTCGGTGCAATGGTGCCATTTATTGGTGCTCAAACCCAGGCAAAAAAGGAAACTTCTCAGACAGTGACTCAGTGATAGTGTGTGAGCAATCAGGGTCAACACCCCGTCAATAAAGATAACAAGACCAGATTAAGCTCTGGTGTACATTGTAATCTCAATCATAAAAGTAAGTCTGAGACTGTTATCAAAGCTGGCTATCACTGGGGATTAGAAATGTTTGTGTGTACGTGAGGGACCAAATAAACCATGCTGTGGTTTATGTTTCTGAAGAGAACCAGAGCAGTTTCAGTTGCTAATTTTGGAGTTCTGTGCAGAGATGCCAGCACTCAAAAGCTCAAAACAAGACTCGCTGGACTGGTTCGCCTCCCGCTGCTGCACAAGGAAGTCAAGGAGCTGATTGCTCTTCCTGTTTTTTGGTGCAAGTGTGTTTCCTCTCTGCCAAGTTTCCTCCATCTGAGTACCAAAGGTGACTCTGTGTTGTTGCAAGGTCGGGATTAATGAATTATAGATGTTTCATAGAGGTAGATTGTTCCCAAGAAAACAACCCGAAGAGGTTACACAAGACAAAAGAGGAAGACGCAGTTATTCATGAGGATGCTAACACATGCTGATGTTTAATGCACTCATGCTAATGCTGCTTTTACTGTAACTCAGAAAATAGGACTTTCCGCCAGCTGCCGTGATTCCCCAAACCGCTCGCTCTGAGGTTTTGAGCCGTTGCTGGGTGAATAGAATCCCAGATGCCGGAGCGCCCCTCCGTCTTTGCAAAGAGAAACAGCCGGTCCCTGTGTCTTTTTGTCCGTTGAGGCCCCCCTCCTTACATAAAGGCTTTAGTCAGACGTGTGCCTACATTCTATCGCCCCCCCACCTCCAATCACCCAATCCAACTTCGACTGGACCCCTGCCCAGATGAGCACCAACTCGCCCGCTTTGTCTGCAGAACTGGCACATGACCTGCTGCTGGCAAACTGGCACGGTTAGGCCGAGCTCCAGTCGCCACCCACGCCCCCCCATTGTTCCCCATGCCCCTGTTTTGCCCCCTAAAAAAGTCCCCGCGCCCCAGCGTAGGCAGGGCGCCAAAATGGGCAAGACAACAATGATGGCGTCAGTGCTTATTTGTGGGGAGTTTGGAGTGACTGCTTCATTGGAGGAGCACTCTTTGGGACGTTGTGGAGAACTCAGCGTGGTGGAAGTAAGAGTGATTATCATGTTTTGACACAAGCAGCATTCAAATCATCATCAGGTCTTTATTTTTGTTTTATTTGGACCAGAACAGGGACCATGTGGTGCTTAGAGGCTTCATGTTTACATTGCCTACGTCAGCACTGAAAAGCTTGAGGAGTTAGTGCTACTAGGGAGTGATTGAGCTCTTTAAGTCTTGCATCTTTTAACAAGTTTGTTGTAATCTTTGCAAACGGGCAGATTTTGATTAGTTCCAACAGGCTCTCTTCACACTTAGTTGACTGAGCAGGACATACCCAAAACTACTTGATCCAAAGATAGATCCAAAAAAAATCCCTGACACAAGTCCCTTTTAATAACACCTGATGAACCCTCTTAATCCGCTTGTGCAACATTTTGCCACTTTCTGATGTAAGCAATCAACTGTTAGTGCGACAGATGAACTGAAGCGGTGTTCAATATAAAGGTATGAACCACATCTAAGAGGAGGTGAGAAACATTGATTCGTGCTTCATCTCATCAGCATGTAAATGTTTGTGTTGGCATGAGGTAAACTGAGGTTTCACCCCATCTGTTACACAAGAGATTAGCATTCCGATGTGGTTCAGACGTTGATGGTTGTAGGCGGGAATAACTGATGTGGGAGAGGAGGGAATGTCGGCCATCTTGCAGTAAACATATTTATGAATTTAAGAGGTCAGCACTGTATTTAAAGTCCTTTCAGACAGGCTGATTGAGAGACGTTTCTCCCATAGTTCAACTAAAATAAGCATGAAAAACACTGAAGGTAACTCAACACCTCCTTTTGTTTTGATGTGATCAAGAGGAGGTGTTATTCTCCACGCCGCAGCTTGTTATGAACATCAGCCGGCCCCTCCGTGCCCAGGAGAAATTTCAGACCAAACAGCCGAGGATTAACTTGACAAACAGAAAGAGAGAGAGAGAAACTCAAGTGGAAGAGAAGGCACAGAGGAAAAAGAAGCTGCCACAATCCCAGAGAATCCTCCTCCTCCTCCTCTTCTTCATCCTCCCTCCCTCGGCTTCTCAGAGGTCAGTGCAGGGTTACTTCCCAGAAACAGGCCCACCCTCGATCGCTCTCTTTCCATAACAAATCTTCCCCCGAACACAAGAGCACTCTCATCCCGAGGAGCTACGAAATACTGCGCCTGACAGAGCTGGATGAGTTTCATACAGCGTCAGACTGATATGTGTCGACTGTACTGCCTGTAGTGTGTCTTACCCTGTGTGTGGTCCCCTTGTCCTTCTGTTATGTTTACCAATACTCACAGGGAGATTTGCTTTCATAACTTGCTGTGGATTAAGAGACAGATAGTGAAGGAAGCAGTCCTGTTATTGCCTTATACTGAAAGACTGCCACTAAACTCCTGGAGCAGCGAGTTAATTCACACCACCACAGGAAATACAGCCAGGTGTGCATGAAGGTGCTTCATTTTCTGCAGACCAGCTAAATTAAGTATGAAACAACATTTAAAGTTGCTCTAGAGGACACTTGAGGAACTGCATTTTTTTAGCACTTCTACTTTGTTCTTTTTAAAAGGTTTAAAGGTCACACTAAACTGAACATTTGTACTGATGGTGAGGTCAAACAAAGTGAACAAGAGCACATAGATATCTTTCTTAGGGTCTACAGTCTTTGCATCTTTAACCTTTCCTGCCTTTGTCCTGCTGTGTGAGTCTCTTGTCTTGGTCTCTCCACTGTAAACAAACCAGCATCACGTTGACCTTGTTTCTCTCTGCACATTGATATGATACAAGTCTTTATAACAAGTCTGCTATCAAAGAATAACACACTACCTCTATGAATTCCTGCTGTGTCATTCCTTTCTTTGCGCTGTCGAGGAAACATAAACTTTGTCAACAAAGTGAAACCGGTTTAAATCTGTCTCATAAACTACATCCAGGACTACGTTGATCCAGGATCATGTTTTTGCTGTACATTGTGATGTAATACAGCAAGGTGCCGTGTTAGCTGGTTACTTTAATGTGTTGTGATAGTCTCACGGTTACAAACACCTGTGGAGTGTTTTGGTGTCTGCTAATCCCTCAAACTGGAGGATCTACTGTGCTACTCAAACAGGATTTCTTGTGGATTGTTTTTCATTGCCCCACCTGCACTTGAAACAACACGTACTTCTGGCGTTGTGTTAAACACAGTATTCAGCGGGCTGTTGCATTCAGGGACTAGAGTTTGTTCCACTGTTACTGTGCTGATGTGAGGGACTTAGACGTGTTCTTCAGATACTGGACGTGTACAGGCGCACATTCTTCAAATCTATCTTCATCTTGATCCGTCTGTGTAATCTGGTGTGGGAAGGCAAAGCAAAACAAGGATTGATTTCACTCTACTTGAAATAATTACCCTCCAAGTTCTCTTAAGTAGTTCATATTCAAACACTTAAACCAAACAAAGTGTCTGTATTAGTACAACCAAGCATGGAAACAATGACTAAGTGAATCCAGAGAGTGCACTGCCTTTGAAGCTGTGAGCTTTTGGCTTAGGAACAATGATAACCAGCTCGGTAAGTGTGTTGACATTGTCCCAGTAAATGGAGACGAATGCAAGATCAGTTTTAAACAGCCTTGAGCTAAAGAGAGTGAAGTGGGGAGGTAAAAACAGCTGGTTTGAATGGATACACAGGCATTTGAACATCACATTTACATTCCACCGAGCTAACTGGGTGATGAGATTAGCTAGCAGTCAAGTCTCCCTACAATGCAGCCTCTATCAGCCTCTTAGCATCAGATGTGGAAACAATAGGCTAATGTAAGGGTCTGGCAGCCTCTTACATTCCTTCATCCCAGCAGACGTATCGCCCTGAAGACGGTCTGAAGATGTTACAGGCCGATCAATTTGCACGGCGTTGCTAAATGGATTCTCTCCTTTGCACATGTATGTCATATCAGGGCTCGGCAGCAGAAGCCAAAGGGGTGAAATGCTTTAGTTGGATTGCAGGACCAATAAATAGGACAACTGGTGCTTCTAGCTAGAGTAAGGATGCATGTCGGGAAGCTTTTTGCTCTGAGACGGCTTACTCTTTTTCTCATTACTTTCAATAGAAGGGACATGATGATGCATGTCGCTGAGAGGGGAAAGCTTAGGAGGCTTTTATGGATAAGAAGATTTCAACTGTAAACTGGGGAGCAAAATGTTTCCATGAAAATGTCTCATTGGCAGCTTAACCTTGCCTTTGAGCTACCTTTGCATCGGTTTGCTATCCAGTGATACCTGGTGCAGGCGAGCTGCTAAATAAAGCAAATCATGCTTGTGTTGTAATTGGCAGTGACTTTCCCACAGAGCAGAGGCTGTCACAGAAAACACAAAAACCCACACACACACTAATCCGCCCCGACAAGATGCTGATCAGACAGAGCAGAGGGATGCCAGATTCTTCAGATAGACGTGCAGGTCCTGTCAGGCTCACGCAGCATCCATGTGTGTGTGTGTGTGTGAGTCCTCAGGCTGCATCTTATATAACACATGACTGACAGAGAGACAGACCGTCTCAGAGATGGAGTTTTCTGAACCCTGCGGTCGTACAATCCGACCTCTCTGCTTCCTGCTGTAGTTGACATAACTTACCTACTTTTCAAACATTTATGTGACACTGTCACTCAAGGAAATGACGGGTTAGCGAGGAGGCAGGTGTCTCAGCAAGGACGCAAAGGAGTGCTCGAGAGGAATGTCCAGTTTGAACAAGCTGCTGAGACGTGGCTGCTGGAGACCAAACATTAAAGGTGCAACCAGCTTACTAAACGTAGTGTTATCAAGACTTGAAGATTCAAAACAAACCAAAAAATGTTCCAGACTTTCAGTTCAGCTCCCTGCAAGTCTTCACAGTAGATCATAGGCGGTTTATTTTAGGAGTTACTGTATTTATTCCTCCTCTTCCTTGTTTTACAGTCTGTAATTAAGGACACATTAAAGTGCTGACACCCCGCTATTAGATCTCCTTATTACTGTTGCAACTTCACCCTGCAGTTCATCCCTGTTGCTCTGATACATCTGTGACGCAGCTCATTTTAATTCTCAGCACAATGTAAAACTAGCCACATATGTTCCAAGTCATGGTACTGTATGTGCTGCTTTGTGTTGGAGATTTAACACCTTGCAAATTCCTTCATTGGGACACTTGTGGAACATCATCATCCAGCTGGATTAAATCTGACTGAAGGGTTCAATTTGTAAATAAAGCAGCCATACAAGACGGGGAGTGAACGCAGGCCCTGAGGAACCGAAAACCTTGTGATTAAAACTGGAATGAAAAGGTCACAGGAAAGAGGATCTCCCTGCAGACAAAGAGAAAGCAACCTGTTTTCATGGGAACTGGAGTAGCAGTGGGGATGTTGTGTTTTGTTTGCTGTGCCTGCGGTGCATTGTCAAAACGAGTGTGTACACTTCCCCTAAATCTGAAATGATACTGTGTGAATCAGGACTAGAGGAGAAGTTGGAACCGAGATGATATTTGTGCTTTTTACTCCTTTAAAATTACAGAAAATCCTTTAATATAACGTCTAGAAATCCAAGGGTCGAGTGTTTTCATTCCACCTTAAGAAATATGTCTTTATATTCCTACAGCAGCGAGTTTCCTCTGTTATGAAAATGTTGATCCAGGATTACAGCTCATCTCAGTCAGGCAGTCTTTTTAATAAACATACAATGAAAGTGGCTGAGATTTAACTTCACCGCTTGAACAGATTGCAGACTTAAATAAGACTCTCCTCCATTTATCAACACTGAGTTGTCATGGAAATGTTCGGTGGGGCCAAAAAAGCGAGCAGATGGCCCCGAGAAATCGATGGCTGAGACTCAAACTAGCTGATCCGCTGATTTGCTTCAGACCCAGGGGGAGAGTGTTTGGACTCGCTCCCTGCTTGTGTTCCTCAGCCCAGTGCATGTGTGTGTGTGCGTGTGTGTGTGTGTGTGTGGAAGATAGGGGACAGCATGCATGCACAGGCCTGCCTCTATCACACAGTGCAAGAGTTGGTTATCTTAAGTCTTCTGGTCCTGACATGCAGAGTAATGTAAAGAATGTGTGTGACCTTCAGTTCAGGTGAGACTTAGAACGTGGAGCTAAACTTAAACACACATTTGTGTCTGGTAAGAAATCAAAGGAGAGACTTCAACAAAGTGCAAAGTGCTCACTAATTTGGAAAATGTCCTTGAATTACAACTTCATTAGTAATCCTGAAGACAGTTTACATATTGATCGGCCCAGGTGGAAGTAGAGGCTTGAAAAGTCAGACCCTGTGTCAGCAAAATCATGTCAGTCCTCTAAAATCATTTTCTAAAGTCTCTCTCTTGTGCTGATCTGAAGAAAACTGTCCCCAGCTGTCGATTACCGGTTAACATTTTTATTTTCTGCTTTCCTTTCCCTCCGTGGGATCCTTATTTTGGAATATGTTGCACACTCATGAGTAACGTCCTTGTTTTTTCCTCTCTGTTTTCCTCTCCCACTGAATTAATATCACTTTTAATATCAATAGAGTGCAGAGAGAAAACAGTCAGGCAGACAGATTGGCAGTCTGCCTTTGATGCAACTATCCAATATTACCCATAATCCACTGGGATGCGTGTGCAGAGCAGTCGAGTTGTCATGCTTTGAAGCAGCCAATCAGACCTCTTCTTATGTAATCCCTGCATCCATCTAGCAGCACATTGAAGGCAGACAAATTGTGGAGGAGCAGTTAGTGTGTGGGAGCACGCACACACACACAAACACAAGCACACACACACACACACACTCACACACATTGTATTTATACACTCAGTCATTTTATCTTTGAACAATCTGGATCCAGACTCTTTGCCATTGTCCCCCTGAGTCACATTTTTCTCCTCCTTTGTCAGACAGCCTTTGGGTGCTTTGACACACACTCTCAAACACACACTCGGTCCACCCAGACCAGCTATAATTGCGAACATTCCTCTTCTCAGAGCCAACGTCTCCTGTCGTGCATTCCTCGGACATTAGATTGAACCACAGCAGCAGCAGCGGATGGAAATTACTGTAACCGCTTCTGTTCCTCTTATGTCATCATCACACACATCCTACGTGAATTAAAGAGTGACGTACGAATCTGTGGATGTTTAGGATGTGCTGATGAGGACTGGTTTGTATCTGTTGGACATATGTGGGAAGTAACACTTCTATTTAATGCAGAGCAGTACAATTATCCTTGAATATGTTAACAAGACATTAGCATAAAGACGGCGGCTGATTTCCCTACCTGTGAAAGCCATTATCATCCAAGCTGTGCCACACTTGAGTGTCATTATGTCATTTATTTATCGTGGTACCACAGGTGTAGTGTTTGTTCAAGTACCAGAGTGCATCTATGATGTGTAGTCGCTCTTTTTGTAGGTTATGTCTTTCAAAAGAGGAAGTGTATGGTAGTTTTTCTTGCTGTGTGCCCAACCCCGAGTTGTGGCTACCCCTTGAAATTCTTTGGGACCTAGTTCAGCCAGAACTTCTAACTTAGATTGATTTTTTTTTGCAGTGTAGCGACTATAAGGCCTCGTAATTTAAAGAAAATTATACATGACATCAGCTAAATCAAGCTAGCTCTTTGAAACATCCTAATGGCACTACATCAGGAAGCAGTCTTTTATAACAGCAATGTGCTTCATGTTATCTAGAGATAGGGAATGTACTGTACTCCTGCTTTCCACTGATAATGTCCCCTAACTGTCTCTTAATGCATTTCTTATATTTTATCTTTTAACGGCGAAGTCGTGCTCTATACATTTTAATTAAGGGAAAGAAAGGTTTCCTCTTGCAGCAGCTGAAGTGGCCCACAAGTTTTCATCCTCCTTTCTGCCCGTTGGTCTCTTCTCTGTCCCTCCCTGTACAGTATTAACACACCGGTGGCGGGAAAAGCCAGGCGTGCCATTGTCTGATTGGGGGGCACCGTTAGCCGTGGACAACAGCCGCCCAATAAGAGGACCCCCTGCTGCGACAGCTGTCATGCTGTTCCACTGATCTGTGGGCATTCCTGCTCATTAGCAGGCTTTGTTGTGCGTTTCTTTGTGCGTGTGTGTGTGTATGCAGACAGAGCTGGGTGATGAATCGACGGTGGCAGGTAAAGTTAGAGGACGGAAATGAATATGTATGAGACCTCCCGGGCAGCATGAAAAGAACGTGAAGGCATGTTTGTGAGTGAAAAGCTGTGTGTGTGTGCAGCAGGTGCACGGAGCAAAGATGTGTCAATGCCTTTATACACTTTAAAGGAGTGTCACTGCTTTCAGACCTCACCTGGGGTCAGAGGTCCACTCTCTTGTTTGCTAACCGTGGGCGTCAGATATTGTGCCTTTTTCCTTTTGGGATGTCCATGTGGAGCACACAGGCACGCTCAAATCTGTCGCTCTTACCTCATTTTTTTTCCTGGTGCCAAGTGCCAGCATGCAGCCTTATTTGGACACAAATGTTCCCGATTTCTGTGTAGGAATTTCCCAAACATGGCCCCTTATCTCTGGTAATCGAAGCGGTGATAGCAGTGGCTCTTTTAAGGAAGAAATGAGTTACACATAAAGACATACTTTCCCTTCATGCAGCTCTCTGAAACTAGAAGGTTTGCCGAAAAGGAGGACATTTATGAAGATTTTGTGCATTCCTGTACTCAAAGCCGGGCTCTATTTATCTTTTACACTTTTTAAGTATGAATTTTATGTCAGATAAGGTCGTCATCTGTTGAAAGAACACATAACTCAGGAAAATACCTTTTAAAGTCAGAAATCTGTGTCAAATTTTTATTTTAGCACCATTTCAAGAGCAAAATGCTCTCAAAGCATGAGGTCACTCCAAAAGAATGTGGGCTGTCCCTTCCTCTGCTACTCTGAAACCAGTCAGATAACCTTCCAAATACAAGGACAATATGTTACCACATCAAGAGGATTTTTTTCTACTCCATCACACGTCCCTGAGCTGAAGAACTGCTGTTTTTGGTACAGAGAGCAGTCATTGTTTCAGGAATGTGGGAGGGTTGGTGTGGTTATTAAGGCGAGGACAGCTTGAAAACTCACCCAGCAGCGCCTAAATTTGGGTTTTTCAAAACTACAAGGCTCAAAAGAGACATTTCCTCTGCACATAAACGCTTCTTTTTCATAAATGCATGTTTCTACTTTCTAATGTAACATGAAAAATGAAGGAAAAACACTCCTACAAATGAGAGCCGTTTTCACAGCTATGTGTCACCTTGTTTGTTGTTGTTGTGTAGGCGCAGTAACAATCCAGACAGTCTCATGCTGCTGTGTTTTGCAGGGTAGCTCAAGGGACAAACACCAACACCAAACACAGTGCTGCTACTGTATAACTGAGGCTGGTGTAATATTATACTGCATGTTGCTCAAGGGGAAGAAGGCGAGGGTACTTACTTCAGATGCATTTTCAGAGTGAAGGTCAGGTTTCGCTCAAAAGAAACTGCTGTAAACCAAGAAACCTGCATTTTATCTGGTGTTCTCACACAGTGGAGGGTCAGATTTGTCTGACAAAGAGGGGAATGCAGCTGCTGCAAGTCGAGTAATGGAGAGAAGTGAGGGTGAATGGGTTTAAGAACTTATTTGACCTTTCTGTAACAACACTATTTATCAGTCAAATGTAGCTGCAGTTATCTTAGCCCTCTTCATGATGAGTTTCTTTGCAGAACGTACCCAGAATCCTTTGCTTTATTTGCAAGTGTTATGTTGTGGTGTCATAATTAATGCATTGCAATTCTCTGTGGTATTGCACCAGATAATAATAATAAAACAGACCTAGAAATGACACCACATAGTAAAAAAACTGAATATAAAACAGTGGAATGGCCCTTTAATCTGGAAAGCTGTTAACAATGAGGAAGACTGAGATGAAGACGCTCAGAAACAGAACTGAGAGTGACCTCTCGCCGATCCAAACAACCTCCACTTCTGCATTCGCTCTCCTCCCGAGGAGGAAGTGGTACCACGCTGACTTCCTGCTGCATGCAGAAGTGGGCGGGGCTTCTGTACGTCCAGCTTTTTTTTACCCAGAATTCTTTGCACAGTCAAAAAAGACAGGAAGTGTGACCCTGGCTTGATAACAGCGGGGGCGGCTATTTCTGAAAAACGGCGTGAGCAGAGCAGACAAGGAGGTGTCTGTTCGGTTTCCTGTTGGTTGTTTTGTCAGATGTGAGCGGCTGAATGTGTCTTTATGTGTCAAAATGAACTGTTTGTGCTCTGCGGCTCGGTGCCGGACAAAGAAACCTCCACATGTGCTCAGAGAGGACACTTGATGTGTTTGTTTTTTAAAGTTTTATCACCAAGGTGTGCTCAACACCTTTGTTTCTTCCCCTGCAGTGCGATAAAAACATCATTAATCTCTAAATCACTCAACCAGAGACTTCAAATGTTTCATTTACTTGGTAGAAAGACTTCAGGCCCCAGGATGGCCGACTTGATATCCTCCAGATATCGTTATTCAGCCCTTGTAGGAGGCGAAGTTTAAAGGCAGCTGCTGCTGACTCCACATCAGTCTTGGTTTGATAAAAACCTGATGTGGAATTTTGGCCGCCTCCTTCCTTCCTTCTTCTTTCCTGAGATGCCAAATAAGGCCGGTTTGCCACATCTGCTGAAACCTGAGGTCTGCATTCAGCGTTTCGGCATCTCGCTCTGGATAAGAGAATGAGAGAAAGAAAGAAAAGACGTTTGTGTTTACCCTGCTGGCTTGATCCCCCTCTCGTACTATGAAATGTATGACATCATCTGGTTTCCCCCCTCCTCCCTCTGTTTCTCTCTCTCTGTCTGTCTCTCTCTCTCTTCTATCTTTCCCCTTTTTTCAGCCATTTTTTTCCCTTCACATGTTCACCGTTATGTAACCACGTCGAGGCAGCCAAGGCGAGTTTGTGAACCTTTGCACCGTGTGGTGAAAACATTTCCCCTTTTTCCTCCACAGCTGCTCTATTTCTCGGACTGTCGGCATCAAAGTAAACACAATTAACCCAAAAGTCTGTGTTCTTATTTTGGTGTGTGAACACAAAGATGCCATGTGGCCTTGAATGGTTATTCACAAAGCTGATGTAATGTTGGCTTTGAAAGGTTAAACCATTAGTTTGTATTTGTTTGATGTTGGAGGGAAGTTTGAATTAAAGAATAAGTCATGCTCAGAACGAGATTACAGACTCTGAATACAATGTCTGTTACTTTTATCAGGTTATTGACATGTTCTCATTACCATCAATAAAATATGACAGCTTAACAAGAATCATTAAGCTTCACAATATGACTCTTGGCGCCACTCTGCTCTTTACAGCTCTCCCAAGTCCAATAGAGTAAAGTTAGCTTGGCGTTCAACCTCTGAACAACTTTTTGTGTGATAGCATAACCTCCTAGGAAAATTCGTGAAAGTACAAGCCATGTAAGTGACTGAAAGACGTTGAGCCAGCTGCTAGCTGTGCCACGAAACAGACATCACGAAGCGGTCGCCGTTCACACATGCAAAGTTAGGACTTAAGTGGCGAATATGATAAACCAGGGTATTCTCTGGTGCTGTATTTTTGTATGTCATGTGACTTATAAAGAAGTCAGCTTCAGCTCTTACTTTTTGTTTGACATCGTCTCCTGGTTGCATTTTTCTGACTTCAATGCCGAATCAAAACAGCCAGAGGTCAGCATCAGACATGTATGTTATTCACCGTCAGCATCAGTGTCGTATTTTGGCGTGGCGTGCGACCTAAGTTGAAAATGTATCAACTTAGGTTTTAAGGGGGCGCTGGTGGCCTAGTGGTCTAAGTGTCCCATGTATAGAGGCTATGGTCCGCGTCGCAGAGGTCGGCGGTTGTCCGACCATTCGCTGCATGTCATCCCCCACTCTCTACTCCCCACATTTCCTGTCTCTCTTCAGCTGCCCAATACAATACAGCATTTAAATAATGCTTAACATTTCAGTCCTGCTTGCAGCTCTTTCAGCTATCAAGCCTCAGCGTCAGACTTCATGACTGTTTACCTCTGTCCTGTTCTGTTACTTCCTCTAGGCTGTGAAGCAGCACATTGTGCTGTTTCTATGCAAAGTTCCTCTTTTTGAATGAGAAGTGCTACATGCCGACTGAAAGCGAGGAAGTGAGACGCAGCGCTGTGGTTTACCTCAGATCAACCGAGTAACAAAGGACTTCAGTTCAAAGCCAAGGGGAATGAAAAGAGCATGACCTGCTCTCAGTCTTCAGATGTCCCCACTGAGAGTGAGCACATGTGTTTCATCATGTTAGACTCGCTGTGGGAGCCGCCGTCGTCATCTGCATAGAGTCTGAGTTGCAGCAGCAGAGAGGACGGAGAACTCAAGAGGCCGACACCTCTGCGTTTGCGTACCACATCACAGATTCCACATGTTCGGCAGTTCAGAGGTTAACTATTTGCAGAAGTAACACAACTGGAGGAGAGACGCAGCCTGCGAAGAGGCAGTCTTCAAAAGTGTGTGATGCTCAGATATAAACAAGAAGTGATTTAAGGGTGTTTGAAGAGGTTTGCTGGACTCCTTCACTGCAGCCTTTAATCCTTTCCTTTTGTATAATTCAACTCGTCACACAGTCGCCCTTAAAAGCCTGCTTTGCTCTTTAACTCTTTGATACTAACGAATGTGCAAACGCAAAAATGCAAAGATGTTTGCATTTCTAATGAGACCAAACAACTGTGGGTGTCATTGCACTCTTTTTGACACCTTATCTATTCACAGCTTTGTTCGTCTCATGGTTCAAACTGAACATTGTTAGTGTGTGTTATTGATTACTTAAAGAGTGGTAGAGAGAGAGGTGGTGACTCTTGCTCTCAGTTGGCTGTTAATATATTTGCCACATGACCAAACAGGAATTTGTGGGAGCGTGTGTGAGTGTGCTAGGGAAACACATGCATACTCTAAACGCGTGTGTGTGTGTGTGTGCATTTCCACAGCTTACCATATCACAGTCTGCAAACACAGCTCATCCCACACTTTTTCTCACATTTTTCTACCTTTGGCTCCTCTCTCTATATATACAGCATTTCAGCTCTGCGGCTAATGTGTGTCCAGTAGACAGAGTCAGGCATCCAGAGGAGGAATGGAGGATGTTAGAGGGAAGGGGGGGATGTGTTTAAGAAAGGAGAAAAACAATAAGAAGAGTCTTGAAGAGGAGAAGAAGGAAGAGAGGGGGGTGAAGGAGGAAAGGAAGAAGGAAAGAAAGAATGAAAGGTGTAAGGGGTTAAGAAGTGTCCTGTTCACACACCGCAGGCTCATGAATCTTAACTGTGGGATATCTGGAATTCAGACTCAATCACCCAACGGAAATTACCAGAGAAGCAGGGGGGGAGAGAAGAGGGGAGATTGCAGCTAAAAATGTAAAAGGACAGTACATGCTGCTTCTGTCCTTTCCGGCTTTGAAAAAAACTTGCACAAGGGCCTCAGTGCTAATATTTAGTAATGCAATGAATCATTATCTCATGCTGGGGGAGCATTTTAGACGATTGATACCAAAGCTAATGAAGAAAACTTCATATTTTGCTGCTTTTATCTTATCTAGGCAAGATATGATTCTCTATGAGGAAGGTCATGTCAGTTTTCAGTCGTTTTTTACACACAGGGCGCTGCTGCCCAGACAAAAGCACATTCAGTTCTTATCTCCATGTTCTTGATCACACCTGTTTGAACCCTGCCATGTAGGTAGATATTTAACTGTGTGTGTGTGTGTGTGTGTGTGTTACTGCTTTTTATGAGATAGGAGGGGTGACTGTATATGGGATGTTCAAGAGAAAGCTGAACAAGTTCAATCTTGTAAATTGAAACTGTTTTTAATATATGTACAACCTTTTTCTACAACTTTTATTCTGAAAATCTCACGTTTTTCCTCCTTTAAATCAGGGGTATTCAAAGTGTGGGTCGGGACACAAATGGGGGGTTCGTGAGATGTCTTCCAGAATGTTTTTTTTTTTTTAATTATCTAAAAATAGTACATTTTACCCATTATTGTAAAGAACATCAACACAAATAGTAGCAAAAAATAGAAAATGTAATGATTTTTCTGCCTTTCTTTTTGCCAGATGACTCCTAAGTTTAGGGTTAGTGAACAGTGAATTATAAAAAGCATCAGTAGCAGTACAGGAAACACAGACACATGCTCATATAGGTAGGTTAATTTTCTGCAGACCAGCTAAATGAAGCCACATTTAATCACTTTGAGGGACAGTGGGGGTTGCGGGGTGAAAAGTTTGGGAACCCCTGCTATAAATGACCCTAATTCTCTGTTGCAGTAAATTATAATCCGTCCAAGTAAAGAAAATAGAAGTTCTCTTAAGATAGCTGAAATAAAATGATGTTAAAAGAAAACCTGAGGGCGCCTCTGCAAATGAAAGTAGCATCTAGTAGATATTGTAAAATCAAAGACTGGTTATTATAAAGATGGATCAAAGGGGAACTCCCCAACTTTACACACGTGAGACAAATATGTATTTAATGAGATTCATAAATCTGTGTAAAGCTGCACCGGCATGTGTGCTTTGGCTTGAATCCACATTCATGTTTGATATTCTCCTCCAGAGGTCACATGACCTCCGTCTGCTCCCTGTAGTAACAGGTGACTATGAGTAATTTGTGTGCTTCAATTTCCTTTTGTTAGATAAACTCTCCAAATACAGCTGCTGGCACCTGTGCACAGTGTACACTCACAGCTTCACGTTACAGTCGTTCCCTTATTACTGTAGATGCTGGACAACTGTGAGCGACATGGGAAGATGCGGTTGTTTGTTACCCCAGGGCCTGCTCGGATGTGGATTTTCCCATAAGGCTAAGCTTCTCCCCAGTTGGTGTGTATGTGGGGGAGGAGGTCCATGGGAAAACAAATGTGGGGAATCAATGTGGATAACTGCACAGCGGGGAGTTGTGTGTGTATTAAAATCAATGCTTGTGTTTTATTTTTGTGTTTCAGGTCACCGCCTGTGGTAAAATATGCTAACAGAGCTTGTTAGTTCAATTAAAATAATGCAAAGCTCACAGTTGTAGCATGCAGCTTCCCTTCAAGCTTTTAGAAAATAAATGTTGCATCACATCACTTCAGGCGTTGCAAAATTGTATTTCTTGCAGCGTCAGATTCCACAATCTATTCCAACCAATGACTGAGGTGAATGTGTCTTTTGTTTCTGTGACTCATTCCTCTGCCGTACTGTAGCACGTCTCTGAAACAAGCTATTACCAGTCGCACTTCCTTCTTCTTTCATCTTTTACAAGAGTTTTATTACAGAAGAACAATGTTTTGGACTAGAAGCACAGACATAACAGCAGCATGTTTTTGCGGTTGCATATCTGAGGGGTCATTTCCTGCCCTGCGGTGGTGCAAGACTGTTAATAAATACAAACTAAACACTGTGACACTTTGTGTTGTTTGAAACCCTTAAAATAGAAAGTACAGAGACCTTTCAGAGTGTCACTCAAAACAGAGAGAACCCTGCGGTAGACAAAGAGAGGAGAGAAAGACAAAGAAAAAAAAAGGAAAACGTCCAATCCAGTCATCTGTGATGAACCCCAAGGTCATGGAGGGTGGGTGTGATGGGTAAGGAGAAGCAAGGCAACCCCCCCGACACACACAAACTGTCTTAACACACACGCATGCCCTGTCAAGTGCATTAGGCACAGACGCAAAATATAGGCTGATTTTACTCTGAAACATGAACCTTTGACGGTCTTGCACTTGTGACTTCCTGCAGCTCCAATGTGTTAACAGAAACTCTCATTAGTATTAAAGCTAACTTAGTGATGGGAAATATAGATAACAAATATTTGAAATATTTTATATCTAGAGTTAGTTAAGAAGATTGAATAAAGTCCTCAAAAGCTCTTTGTGCAAACAGGATACAACAAAGTTGAGTGATGCATCTTGTTTCTACCTTTCTGAGCAAACACCACTCACAGTTTGGGATCATTTAGAAACTTTTATTTGATCATTTTGCAACAAAACGCTGATTTATTCTTCTAATGTGTCAATAAATAAAGGATAATATCTTGCACTGTTCCTTAAAAGCTTCAACAAAGCCACAGAAACTGAGCAAAAGCAAACAAATAACTAAATAACCTCTGACCTTTTCCTCACACACTCCCTCTGTCGTGATTCGTGTCCCAGAGTGAAAATGCACCGACAGATCAAGATTGAGAGACAAAGACCGTCACAATCTGAGTGTTTATCAGCCAAATCTCACGGTTTCATCATTTCTGTGAGCACCTTTTGTTCCTTTGTGTTGCTTGGTGCACACACACACACATCAAAACACACTGCTTGGTATGTTGGGGGGTGTTTTCAGGTGGTGGTGGTGGTGGTGGTGGTGGTGATGCAGGGGGGGCTCGTAGGGACTTACCATGTTGTCATAAATGTCTGCCCATGAAGAAACTGATCACTTTAACAAGATCTCCCTCCCTCCCTCCCTCCCCCAGGATTTCTCAAGCTCAGGGCGGGGTTGAGTGTGTGTGCATGTGTGTGTGTGTGTGCTCATGCGTACACGCCATCAAGTGTGGCGTGGTCCGCACAAAGAGGCGGAGACAACAAAAGCAGGATGTGATACAGCAGGACTCCACTTCCTCATTCAGCTCCAGAGGACTCAGCGCAGTGCAGGGAGCGCCACCTCTTGACCGATGGGCGTCACGACAACAACGTGCTGGTAAAATTCCATTCCCACAGATAAGGAGCGTTCAAGTGCAAACAGGCCGCAGAGAAATTATCCTACAAGATCTGAAGCCGCCTTATGGTGCTTGGTTTTTTGGGGGAATTGAAGTGTGGTTGGAGGAGTAGGGGTCAGGGAGCCGTGTGGTGTGTCGATTGAGAAAGAGGATTCATGTTTTTTGTGTGTGTTCACTGAAGGCCAAACTGGACCCCACCCATTTTTAGACACACATACACACACAGAAGTAACACACACACACAGAGGTAGGGGTCTGCAAAATCCACATTCAAAAAGAGCACACGAAAACTAGAACATCCAGCTCTGCACAAAGGAAACTCCTTCAGCCAGCACTCTTAGAAAGAAAGTTAAACATTAACGCTGCTAAAAGCCTCCTGGAACCTCCTGCTCTCATTCGGGGTTTTAAGAGCTGCCGGTTGAAGACTTAAAAGCCAAGAGGTTTTACGCGAAGAGACAGTGTATCAATTCTCCCTCAGGTCCTCCACTACAGCTGCAGGAACCTTGAAAGCAAATCTTTAATATGAGATTAAGAGGGTGATGTCATGCCTCAGGTTACGTAATGGCCCCATGCTTTTCTATTCAGACGGCACAGAGGTATCTGAGCGTGAATAATAAGGTATATCATTTGGAGGGGAGTGTACTTTAAATTATGGGGCTGCTATTTAATGTGCTCCACTGATTCAGAAGATGATGGGAAAAGTTAAATTCTAGTCAAGTTCATGTCTAATTTATGAGGAGCTGGCTTTGAATCAAAGTCAGGGGGGTCAGCCAAAAGAACGGGTGTGTCACAGGTAATAAACTGAACGCCTGATCACTTTCAGAGATAGCGGTGAATCTTTTAGAACTTTCATGGGCAGACATTTTTGAAACATATGCATCAGTAGCCAGCATGAACTTCCCAATGCTCAGTGTCCAGGCGTCACGTCGTTGTCACAAGTCCCTGTGATGGCAGTGACCCCTCTCTGTGCACTGAAATGCAATACTTGCTCTTGAATTTCACAATTCTGCTAATCTCCATCCAAACACCAAAGTTTTGTTTCCCTTTAGCATCCCCGCCTTCCCTGCACACACACACAAACCGAGCATGAAGGGGCGGGGCCGACACAGACAGGAATCTTTCCCATGCTCTTAGTAATATGAAGCAGAGCTGAGTGCTTCTAAAATGTACAGGAAAAGCAGGTCGGAACTTGTTGTTCAAAATGTTTTTGTTGAAATCAACAACAGGGAAAGTAGCCTGCTGTGGTTAAGGGTGTAGTCGGCTGTTTGTCCGACATGTCTGATAAAGGCACTATAAGGAGTTTTTAACTGATGTGGAATAGTAATTCTAAGCATTAGTAGAAATGCAGTCATCAGTTTGAGGAGTTATGCACTAATTCTACATTTTGAATGTGCATCTGTTGTGAGATTGTTGTTTGAATTAAAGGTAAGCATCTACCTCTCAATGCGATCGCTCTTTCTCCATCATTACTGGTGAATACCGTTATTTTTGAATGGATGACTCATTTAAATAAAGGTGCATAATCATCCCTGTTACTCCCCCCTCCCGCCACAATCATTCTCACACAGTCCCTAACTTGCACCCAGTCATAACTTTGGACTAAAACTTTTACTAAATGAAAACATTTGTAGCATTTCAACCACCCAGGCCTCAGCTTTATTTTCATTCACACACGTCACTCTCAAGTGTGTGATTACATCGACCTGTCTCACTGGCTCTGAGGACATAATTACAACCACAGTACCTGCTAACTGCTCGGTACACTGCCGTGGTTTGACGCACGGAAACTCTTCTTGTCTTCGCTCCACAACCCTGAATTATCCCAAACGCTCACTTATCGTCCCCCCTCACAACATATTATTACACAACAGCCCAAAAGGCCTGCCTCATCTTGTTGTGACATACATTCCACCCCTGAATTCTTCTTCTACTGAAGGGCCTGCATGTTCCTGCGCATGAAGTCCAAACATACACACCTCCTCATCTCTCATGCAAATCCTCTGTTAGCATCCCATTTTCTAAAAAAAAAGGGAGAGCACTGTTATAATCACGCAGATTAATCCATGATCATTTTTAAATCATCTATTTATCGGACACTTTAATCCCTTGGATTGTGGACTACGCCTTTGGATCTTCCTATGCTGTGACATGGATGTTAATCCGGCTTTGTTTGCACAGAAAAGAGCTGTGAAACCAGGTTCCTGCAGACGGGCTAGTCTGCAAAGAAGAAAGCACACACCTACAGTAAACCCTTTAATAAAGAGCTAATCCTCTGAACACACTGCAGAATTAAAGACCTATTGTGAGGCCCTGTTAATGTAGAACAATAACAGATTTACCACAGTGAAGTAGTGTAAGGACGATTACAGGATTCAGGATAACACTCCATTTAATCAGGCCCAAATTTAGTTAGCTGTAACTTCTTAAATGTTTTGTTGAGGTCAAAAACAAACTTAGACAGGAAAACTGAGAGATATTTTCTGTCAATGATTCAGTTCATTCAGTAGAAACTTGTAGCAACCTCAACACTGCTGTGGTCTGGGTGTATGAGACGCCATCACCATCCAGTGGCGAGATATGGCAACTACTTGTTTTTGAAGCAGATCCAAGATGGCGGCCCCCATGTAGACGAATTGAGGAGCTGCTTGGAGATTCAAAACATGACGTTTCACAGGTAAACCAATGAAAACAAGCTATGAATGACACTTAAATTGTACTTCCATGCACATTGCCAAGCTGTATATCAGGAAAACAATGAATGTCTTTGCTGTTTAATTGCCTGAGATTTCTCTTTGCAGCCACCATGGATACAAAAGAAATAGTCCACATTGCCCTACAGATGGAGAAATCCATCAAAGACAGAAGCCATGGGGACTCGCTGACCCTCCTTGCTGACCTCGATAAGGTTCACATCACAGCCCAGCAGCTGGAAACCACAGACCTTGTCAAAGTGCTCTACAGGCTCCTGAAATCCTGCTCTGACAGCAGCGTAAAGAAGGCTGTGAAGGGTTTGTTGGCGAAGTGGAAGAAACAGTATGGACAAGATAGAGAAAGTGTGAAATGTGCAGAGGAGGGAGAGGGGTCTGAACTGTCTTGCAGGGATTCCAGTGATGACGGTGTGTCAGAACAAGACAGAACATCTTTGGAGGGAAAAGACGGCTGCAAGACTCTTTCTTCTACATCAGAAAGCACCTCTTCATCCTGTCCTCCTTCGTCTGTGAGATCTAAATGTGTCCAGCTTCTTTTCGCCGCCCTTTCCAAAGAACAGCCTCAAGAAGAGGCTGCAAACTTAGCTGAAAACATTGAGAAACACATCCATAAACTCCACAAATCCAACACCACCAAATACAAAGCCTGCATAAGAAGCAAGGTGGCAAATCTGAGGAACCCTAAGAACAGTCATTTACTGCAGGGACTTGTGGACGGCTCGCTTTCACCTGAAGTCTTCTCCCGGATGTCCACAGAGGAGATGGCGAGCAAGGAGCTCCAGCAGCTCAGAGAAGAGTATTCATCCCGAGGTGTGAGCGAGAGGCAGCTTCCTCAGGGGATAGAAGGGACGAAAACACAGAAGATCAGGTGTAAAAGGTGTGGGATGTCAGACTGCAGTGTGACACAGGTGTCCAGGGGGGCCCTGTTTCTGCCCGCATGGGTGAGGAGGGGCGGCCCTGATGAGGATGCGATGACTTTTGTGACTTGTAGTGGATGCGGGGAGCAGTGGTACCACAGTGGATGGATCTGCCTCTAGATCCAGATTGACAGTGGTCTAAGAGACGTCGGGAAGAGGCTGAAAATGAAGAAATGAAGAAAACAGAGGTTATAGAATTGATTAGCTCGTAGGGTGCTGATGGAAGTGGAGACAGGAGCAGAACATTCTTACAGTATCTTTAAAATGAGGTGTCAGATTTGGACTTTCAAGACGTAAATCTTAAACTGAAAAGGCCCAAACTGTGGTTTCCTCCAGACTTAAAAGGCTGAGTCACTGTCCATTACTTTTGAAACCACAACTTTTCAAGAAGTAGCTCTCGTCATTCTCTTCCTGCTGATTCATTTCCTCTCTCGTCCACTTCATCGTCTCTTACAGAACCTCTTATATGACGAGTTCCTGCCCGGAGGAAGGATCGAAACCACTACAGCCTCGACCTTTGCTCTCATTCACCTTTAATGTTCTTGATATTGAAGAAGAGAGGGTTCTCCGGGCTCTCTTTGTAAGAAAACACCAGAGAAGAAGACATCACTCCCCCACGCAGCCTCCTCTGACAATATCCCATTCATGTGGGTCAAACTTTCTCAAGCAGATCAGACATGTGACTCTGAGAAAACGGTGAGCATGTGAGTCAGTAAGCTGCCCTCCTGAGCGGCCTCAAGCCCTGGATATCCCATGGTGCTTCAGTCAGCGGACGTGGCACTTACACGTCATTGTGACATCAGGTCGAGGGTGAAGACTTCACAGATCTGTGTAAAGTGCAGGATTAGTCTCTCTGCATTCATCGTTTTGTCTCCATTTTTCCTCCATTTGACCTTTAATGTACAATAAAGTCACTTTTTTAATGAAAACTTTATAAAAACACAAGTTTTCTGTGTCTTTTTGCAAATATAGCTGATTTAAGTGGAATAATTATCTTATCCTGTCATGTTTTAACATATTTCCTGCAAATTTGACAACTTTTCTTCCATCTTCTGCTGTAGGGTCAGTTGTTTTGAAAAGTGCTACCTGAGGATGTCCAAAGATAGAACCCCCTGTAACTGAAATCTCATGCTTGTCAGATATAGAGCTTGCAGTATCTTGTAAGTCAGACACATTAGGAGTGTGGTTGCACTTTGGTATCAGTGGTTCTTCTCTGTGTTGCGTCTCCTGTCAGATGCTCTCCTCTATCTCCTGAGTGTGGTGTTCCAACCTTTCAGTCACGGTGGCATGTCAGATCAATCAGAGCTCTGTGGACGTTTATCTATAGAGAACACTCTGCAGAGAGATAAGAAGTTAGAGTCCTAATTTACTTTGTGTTTGAGGCTTTAAAACCTGCAGAAATGATTCCTTAAGCAGATAATCTGGAGCTTTTTGTCTAATTGATAAATCTGTAAAATAACACAATGACTTCCTTTCATATCTTGTTTTCTGATTTGTTTCATAGTTAGAACCTGAAAATGAAATTTACAACAACAAAATAAGTTTGCAGACACTTGAGAGTAATGTTAAAGAAAGTATCCTTTTCATGTTTGGGTTTTTTATGAGAGAAGAGAAAAAAAGTGGAGTCCCAAAAAGTTAACATTTTATATTATGTGCACAAAATGGAATTATCTTGTCCACACAGGTTGATATCTTTTTCCCACAAGGATATTATCTTGTGCACATAAGTAAATAATGTCTTGTACACACAATAGAACTATCTTGTAGGAACAAGATACTGACTTGTGTGCACAAGGTTATAACTCGTATGCGAAATAACAAAGCTTGAAAAAGAGAACAATATATTTTTCTTTCTGGTTACTCAATTTTACTTTGTGACTCTCATTTTTATGAATTTACTTTTAAAAGGGCCTCAATCAGCATGATGACACAGCACGAGACAGCGCCTTTACGCACGGCTCTTATCTTGAAGTGTATTTACTCTGTTAGAGTATTAACATGTCTCCAAAAACTCTCCTTAGTCTTATTTATTTAAAAGGAACCAAAAAGGGACCAAATAAAACGTGGTTAAAAAAGGTGGAAAGTGAAATCATGGATGCATCCACAGAGCGCATGATGCGCGGGGGCGGGACACTCACTCCTGGGTCATGTGAGCGTCATCAGCCGCTCTGAGGGCCAGAGTGCATCGGGGAACCCGGAGCGCCATGTCACCGGCTGAGTGCTGCACCCTGCCGGGATGAAGGAGTGGAAACTAACCGCATGAGCTAGGCTGGGACCACCACGCGGACAGGTAAAGTCTGTGAGACGGTTAAACGGTGAATATCTGCTCCATGTGTCGGTTTTTATCGCTCCGGGAAGTCACGAGAGTGTGAACTGTAAGCGCGAGCTCGTTTTCTTAACAGCTACGTTGCAGTGAACGGTGAGGCTTCCATTGTCGGACAGGTAGTGTTAACAGTAAAGCGTGTGTTATTGCTCACCTTAAAATATCGACTGCAGCTAATAATAAGAAAGCATAACTCAATACTCAAGCGACGTGAAGAAAGTGTAAGCTAGTTTATATATAGAGAGACTTATAAAGCCTTAAAGAACTCCTTAATGTCCACCATTTCTGTAGTTGTCAGCCAAATTAAATCCACTAAATTATTCATTTAAGACTGTTTGGTGCCTTACATCTAATTTATTTATAGTATGCATGTCTTCCTTCTGTCTATAATTGGACAAATGAATATCACACAGCTGATTAAGGTCACTGGCTGTTGAATATGAAATTAAATGTTATATTAGTAAATTTAAATCATGTGTTTGGTTGTTTTGTGGAAAGTTATGACTTTATTGGACCTAACCTTAAAAGCAGGCTTCTTTTCAAGTAGTAGCTTTCTGCTGAATGAAGCACATGACTGCTGAGTGTGTGACTGTGTGACTGTGTGTGTGTGTGTGTGTGTGTGCGTGTGTGGTTATTCATTCCTGCTTCTTCTTATAAAAGTCAAGAAATGACAGCCTTGCAGTCAGTCAGTGTTTAAAGCTCTCTGTACAAAGACATCATCTAACCCTTTTTAAGTCCACTATTCTGCCAGTTCACATGATACAGGCCCCTAAGATGAACTTGTCCCTTCATTAATGTAGCCTCACTCAGCAAAGTAACCCAAATTACCCTTCAAAAGCAGATTTTGTTGTAATCTGCATCAGAATGTGTGTACAGTAACAGTAGTGGTAGATGTTGTGCTTTAAGTGTGGAATTAAGTCACACAGTAGGATTAGATTGTTAAATTACATCTTACCCTCATTCTTGTGCATCTTGGATTCCCACAGGTAAGACTTTGCTGTGTTCACACAACTTAAATACTCAATTAAAAACAACTTGTTTGATCAAAACAAGAACTATAGTACTTTATTGCTCAGAACTACTGTGGGGAATGGTGAAAACTCCACATGAATCTGTAATTACCCCTCAAAAATGTTGTCCCACTTTCAGGAAACTTTCTCTTGAATTTTCCTAACCAGGCACTCACAAGAATGTGTGGCGTACTGAAGAATGCAACTTTTCTCTTTCCATATAATCAAAAGGATATCATGCTTCTGTATTTCACAGAAGATATCTAACTGAATACTTTTACTTTTCAAACATTTGGTCGGTTGAATCAAGACATTTAATGACATTTTAATGCGCAGAGAAAAACTCATGGACATTTTATTCATATATTCAATCAATTAATCATGAATAGAAGCTGTAAATAAATGAATAGTTGCCCCACTTACAACTTGTTGTTACATTTGACATTTCTTAATAATTGTTTGCTGTGTACTCCACGTTTTAGAGGCCCAAAAGCACACTTTATTTAATTATTGGGACTTGATGACCCTTTAACTACTGCTATAATGCTAAAATGCTCGACTACCTGGATGTAAATAAGCACAGATGGTGGATAGCATCTATTTCAGTGACGTGGTTTGGTGCTGTGTTTTTATCTATGGACGTAAAGTTGGATGTCGGCTGCATCATTAAAAACTACTTAACATACATTTATCTGTTGAAGGGAATCAGGTTGAGAGTTTTTGGAAATGAAAATACAATTCCTAGGTATCGTTTTGTCCACAGGGGGCGCCAACACAATCCAAAAGTTCCTCACAGGAGCTTTAAAGTTTTATTCCAACCCTTTATTTGGTTCATCTAACACAGCTCCTCTCTCTGTGAGGTTCCTTCGCTCTCACCTCAGGGATTAGCTCTGGTATGTGGGTGGGATGATTCGCCAGTTAGCCTTAACTGGTATGCTAAGTATGCGAGTGTGTGGTATGAGATTAAATTAGCACTTAAACCCTCGCTTGTCGTTGTAGCTGAGTCTGTGAGTGGGTGAACCCTTTGGCTGCTTGGTGAAAGTGTGAAATCAACACTCTCTCTCTTCTTCTTCTCTCTCCTACAGATCGGTGACAAAATGCTGCGTGTGCTGATATAACGGTGAGGAATCCTGGTCGTTGCATCACTCGCTGGTCCTGTGATCGTCGTCCATGTGATGTGCTGCACGGATCGTTTCATGCACAGTGTAGGAAGTTCATTAGTTACAACGGATAATGAGCAGGCGCTTTTTTTAATAGGATTAGCAAGTCCACTGACTTTAATCAGCCTTCCTCACTGTCTGACTGGAAACATGGAAACATGGCCGATCGTAGGAAGAGAAAGTTAGAGAAGCAGTCTGAGTCTTATCAGTGAGGTCAAAGGTGCAAAGACAATAAAGTCTGTACATGTGTGATCCAGGATGAGCTGTTTGCTGTTGTGGAGGGCAGCAGGATTTACAAGAAGGGTTAAAACTCCAATTTTTACCCCTGAGAACATAACTGTGTTTTCAGACATGTTGATGCTTTAACCGTGTCTTAACTGGTTGTAAATGAATTGTTGTTTCCTCAGGTGAATCTCCTGCTTCTATACTTGCTGTCTCCAAACATCCTTGTAGTCGAACTGTCCACACAGCAGCCATGACCACCAAATCCGCCCTCCTGAAAGTGATCCTCCTTGGAGACGGCGGCGTGGGTAAGTCATCTCTCATGAACCGCTACGTCACCAACAAGTTCGACTCGCACCTCTTCCACACCATCGGCGTGGAGTTCCTCAACAAGGAGCTGGAGGTGGACGGTCATCACGTCACCCTGCAGATCTGGGACACAGCGGGTCAGGAGCGTTTCCGCAGCCTGCGCACGCCCTTCTACCGCGGCTCCGACTGCTGCCTGCTCACCTTCAGCGTGGACGACGGGCAGAGCTTCCATAACCTGGCCAACTGGAAGAAGGAGTTTACGTACTACGCTGACGTGAAGGACCCGGACAACTTCCCCTTTGTGGTGCTCGGGAACAAACTGGACGTACCCGAGCGGCAGGTGTCAGGAGAGGATGCGCGGAAGTGGTGCCGCGAGAACGGAGGACACCCGTACTTTGAGACGAGCGCCAAGGACGCTACAAACGTGGCATCTGCCTTCGAGGAGGCGGTGCGTCGCATCCTGGCGCTGGACGACAGAGCTGATCACCTGATCCACACCGACACTGTGGACCTGCAGAGGAAGACCCCGCCTGACCCCACCTGCTGCTGAGCTCACAGATGAGTGTGACTCCCGGCGGGTGCTCATGTGATGTTAACAGACTGTGTGTGTCTGAGGTGCCGCAGAAAGAGGAAGTGGTGGTTTATCAGATGATGGTGTGTGATCCCCTTAGAGGAACTTTCCACTAGGATCAGACTGTAGATGAAGGAAACACGTTCTTATAGTTTGGACCCAAACTAAGAGTGCTTGTGTTGAAATGTCGCCTCACAGGGACCAAAACTTTCCACTCCTCAGTTCTGATCCAAACTGCATTTCTGAGGTGTATTTTTAATTTATACAAAGAATGAATGCACATTTAGGATCACAAAGATCTGCCTGATTTACTGATCCCACTGTGGTCACCGACAAACCTTAAGTGTATTAGAAACAGAGCGACAGCACTCTAAACACGGTGTATTAAACCTGCCAAAGATTTGACGTCACACATGCAGCCGTGGCTTTTAGTGTCAGCCCACACAAAGAGAAGTCCTGTGATTATTTTCTGCCTCTGTAAGCAGATTCAGCTCTCAGTATGAAGCACGAGAGTGAAGCTTCTTCATCAAACAACACAGTAAAGACAGTATGAACTAAACAGCTAGACTGACTCCAGGTGTTCTAATACACATACTACCTTAGAGAAACCACTACATCTGAGCTAGTTCAGAGAAACACTTGCAGCTATAATTGGTTTAGACAAATTGTAGAGAAGACTGGAAGTAAATGAAAAAGATGCATTAGTTTGGTGCAGTCTTAATCACATGATTTGAAGGATTTAAACATTTTAAAGTAGATTTTTAGAACAAAAGAAGCTATTTTCTGCTCTTTTGAAGTTATTTCTAAATTTGTTAAACAAATGAATTGAAGATTGGTTAAAACAGAGATGCCATGATTATATTTTGTAATGTGGACAGCTGTTGAAGTTGTTGGTTATTAGCTGCAGGTATTTAAGTATTTATTAATCAAACCCCGAACACTGCTGAGACTCTAACGTTAAAATAACTCTGAGGCTTTTATGATCTTTGTAAGCCTTGCCTTGACTCCTATCATTCTCACACTGGAAATAAAACATCTCCCAACAATGACCTGAGTCAAACCTGCCTTTTGTTTGCTGCCCATTAACTGTAATGTCATGTTTGTCCACAAGAGGGCGCCATCATGTCAACAGTTCCTTTCCTTCCACTGTGAATCCTGCAGCTCACAGATCCTGAAACACCCTGATCCAGTCAGAGATCCACTAAGGTGTGTGAAAGAGGTGAAAGAGGGGCCAGCTCTCCTGTGAATAATGTGGCTTAATGTTTTGTTAACACAAGCAGCAGTGACAGGAGAGTGAGAGATTTGTCAATCAAACAGCCTGCCCACACGGTTCAGAGCTGGCAGAGTGGAATCACCAGTGGGCGCTCTACATGGGAGGAAATCTAGTCTACAACTGTGAGTATTTTAAGAACAGAGCCTGGTTTTTCATGTAGAAATATTAGAGAATATGGAAATGTATGTTGCTGACTTCTATGAAAGTGATTTTACTTTTTGTTTGATTGAAGCTTGATGCACAGGAGGCGAGGACTCTTTCAGCCAGCAGCATGTTGTCACTTCTGAACTACAGGTAAGAAAACTTCATTTTATGGTGCATTTATTTACAAGGGTTGAAATTGAGCTTTAAGAATTTAAGGAAGTCATGTAAGGCTCTGGGAAAGAATAAGAGAAATGTCAAGAGACCTGCACACAAGAACGAGACAGGAGACAAGGGTGTCACGATAATAAAAAATATCGGTTTTACTAGAGAAGGTTACAAAAATCATCACTATATAGGAGTCATAGAACTATTTCCAACTTAAAAAATAAAACCATAATGAAACACCTACAGGGACTACAATGCCATCAAAGTACAATGGAGTTTCTTTAGAAAAGAGTGGGTGGAAAGGGGGGGAAGGGGTGTGGAGGAGGGGGTCAAACACCGCCTACCATAGTTGTCAGTACAATTGACTACACATCACCTGAAAAACTGCAAAGACACAGTCATGTCTCCTTCATGCAAATAACGAGGAAACAACAACACCCTGACACGCATCGTCTTATAGGAAATTGAAGTTTGCCTTTACATCAACCTGGCGGCAAAGCACGTATATTTATCAAACATAACACACATGGCAATATAGTCCTTTTTTATACAGAATAGACAGCTGCACACATGGACGATACTGACATGCTTCATCTCATTAAAGTTCAAAAGATTTGTCTTCTTCAGTGTCATTTTTTTCTGGGAAAACTAACCAGTGATGATCCCTATAGAATATAGTTCATGATCATTAAACCATATCTAATTATAAAATTAACGTATGAAAATTCCTGACTGGTTTTTATTCAGAGTGTAAACATCCAAAACAGTCTCTGTGGCTCATATGAGAGGCATGACGTTCAAAGAAAACAACAAATAGAAAAAGAAAGGATAAAAGTGACTTTTTAAATCAACTCACGTGTTGATGAGTCACTTATTTGGCCGGCCATCAAAAAAAAAAAAAGCACAAACAAGTCAATAAAATCATAATTACTGAATCACAAGAAGAACCCAGCTGCCTAAAACTGATAAAACATTAAAAATTAATTTCCATATTTTTTTTTTGTTCACATTTTGAAATGTATACGTCACAAGCACCTCAACCCATCATATCATATCATGACTGCACTGCATCCCTCTCACGACATATCATTGAAGATGTTACATTACAATTATTATATCAAATGCAGAACTAGTATTTGAGTGCTAAACACATATCTCAAAGGGTACATTTACATATATCTGTGGAAAAAAATTATAGAAGAGCATGGCAAAAACACTGATTGTGTTCTCCTCGTTTGGGAGAGGTGTAAATTGAGATTCTTTTTAAGGGTGATTTATTTACAGGTGAAGTTTATTCATAAAAGGAGAAGTTTTAGAAAATGATTGTTGGTTCATCGATCAGGGTAAGGTATCGATCCTGTAAGGGTTAGTGGTTTGATGGTGAAGCTGTAGGAAAGAACACAACTGGCTAAAATCAGATTTGGTTTGATTCCTGAGGTGTGTGTGTCGTTTTTGTTTAAAAAACCCAGACAGAGCTAACTTCTATTTCTGCGGCCGCTGGTGGTGAGTGTAGCAAAAACTAAAAATCTGAAAGGAAAATAGTTTGAAATGTTGGGAAATGCCCCTTTTTTTATTTCCTTGCAAAGAGTCAGAGAAGAAGATTAATACCACTTTTGTTTGAAGTCATCAGGCTAATGGAAACAAAACATATTTGGCAGTAGCCTCGCTGTAAATTTGTAAAAGGTCGCTTTTACACTTTGTTTTTGTTTGAAATACCCAAACTAACTTTATGCTTTATTTATTATTGAGCTTTAAAAGCTCCTGTGAGGCAGTTTTGTCAACTCTAACAAGAGCCAGACTAGCTGTTGGCTGCTATCATAATCCTTTCCTCGCTGTAGTATTTGAAAGTGGCATCAATTTTAACATTTCTCCCTTTGCAAGAGTATTTCTAAGTGAATTTATCAAAACTATTCCCTTTATAAAAGTTTGCTACACCTCTGGTCGTAAAGTAATGTTAATAACTTGGAGTATAAATAAACTCTGCGTATGTAAATGAAAAAGAAAAATCCTTGAGATACATGATTGGAGTATTATTTCTATGAAAGCGAGGGGCATGGATGCTTTGTTTCTTTTTTTCAGAATTGTATTCTCCCTTGTTATTTTTTGTTTTCATCATAGTGCAACAACTTATCGAGCATTAGCAATAAAAAATTTAAAGATGGAGAAGAAAGAAAAGGAGAAAAAACCCATGAGCGCAAAAACAAAAAGAAGTAGAAGAAGAAAGATCAAAATAGTACCAGGCATACTTCTCCGAGAGCATTAAAAAAAACAACAACATTCGTACACATTCGCACAATATATTCATATTCATATATATATGCATATAAAACACCAAAAAACAGAGGAAGGTGGTCGCTGCCTGGCTTCCCTGTGGCTGGAGCAGACAGTGATCAATGTTTTTTTAGGCTGTTAGGAGCTGTGTGTCGAGAGGCTGTGCTGGCTCAGGGCGCGAGGCCATCACAGCCGGGCCTCGTTCACGAGCCGCCGCCCAAAAGCACGGGGGAGGAGACGCTTCTAAACTGATGTACCGTACCTGAGCTCCACCCGGGCGGCCGGGCGAGCTCCCCCGTTCCGAAGCATCTGCCTCCATCTGGGCCTGCCGCTTCTCCCGATCCTCTATTCTCTCCCCCTCTTTCTGTGAGCTCGCTGCTCTTAATAAACATCGTGGAGGGGGGGAGAGGATGGAGGGTCAGGCGGTTTGGGGGACTATCAAACATGACCGAGGTGGTTTTGTTTTAACTGAGGGAGGGACGGGCGCTGGGTGTTGCAGGGGTGGGGGGATTTTTGAGGTGTGGAGAGGAGATGGGTGGTGGCAGTAGAGGATCCCTGGTCCTTATGAGTAGGAGGAGGAGTTCTGGCCCTCCTTGGAGCGCGCCTCAGCCTCCAGATCTTGGTCATCCTTGGTCTTGATGTCTTGGTACTCGTGCGTGGAGACGGCGCTCTTCAGGTAGGCCCAGTTTGCCCCCAAAATCATCAGGTAGTGGATCTGAAGAGAAGGAAGATGTTTTTATTAACTTCCTAAAAGTAGGAACACATTAAAATTCAAGAAATATGTTCAAGCTCCTGTGAGGAGGTTTTTGTTGGTTATGTAACAGACTGAAATTGATACTGATGCCACTTTGAAAGCAAACAAGACCATTAGCAACAACATTGATAACTTATTTATACTGAGGTTTAGTGCTCTTAACCACTGCAGGGGATGTAGATGTCAAAATCAATGCTAAACAAACGTTACTCATGGGAGCTTTAAAACCTTTAGCACTTTGTAAATCCAATACAGATGTGATGGACCCCTTTCAAACTAAAGACTAAATCTAAACAGGTTTTTATCTTTGTTTGATTGAAAAGTATTCTCCCATAATGCAATGCACCAAGGACATAAAGGCACAGCTGCTTATGCCAGAAAAACAGCCTTGATATTTAACTCTATAAGAATGATTTGTGTCTCTTGTGTAGTTTAATAGCTTGATATTCCAAACTGTTACTGAGCTGCACATGTTTATATTAAATCCCTGTTAGTGAAACTGTAATAATTGGCGTGTTCACTACACAGTCAGATTGAATCCAGGAATAAGGTTACAGCCTGCAACTTGGGCTGTTGCGTAACATTGCACACTCTTTTAAAGAAACTGAAAAAACGAGTGTAGTTTTGGACACTCTTGGCACTCGTTTGCTGAAGTAGTATTCTGTATCTCCTCCTAAATAAGTGAGCTGCAAAACATCAGAGTGCAGAGGGCTGTCAGACCCCACACACCATCAGGAGAGGTGCTCGTTTCTTTTTTAGCACCTTCATTTTCCTGGAATATGAAACAAAACCCTCCGCCTCCACAGCAGAGTAAAACACTGACCCCGTCTACACACGCTCACGCAGCAGAGGCAGGCTGCAGGGTTGGATCTCAACCCATCGCATGACATACTGGCGAACGTGAGAGGCGGAGTTGCTATGGCAACAGATAAGCACGCCATGGCAACGTGCATATTTTCAGAAAAAGCACAGTATCAGTGGGATCATGAGCCGGCTTACCAACGCGATGACGGTGGCACCGGCGCCAGCGAACGCGACAATGTAGAGGTGGTAGGAGAGGTAGAACTGTGGACGGAGAGAGAGAGAGAGAATTAAGGACAGAAAGATGAAATATGAAAGGAGAGAAGGGCAGGTCAGGGTCCGCTCACCTCACTGGTGTTGCAGATGTCTCCCAGTGTGGCTCCACAAGCTTTTCCTGGAGTGGCGTTCCAGGGAATAATACCTACAGGATCAGAGAGATGAAACATCAGAGGGCTGCTGCTTCCTCATCGGAGACAAGAAGCTTTTTCCTCCCCCGAGACTGTGATTGAAGGCATTATGAATTAGGCTCGGATAAAGATTAAAGGGACCCGGGCTGCGGCTGTGTGGGCCTCTGAGCCCCTCCTACAGGAAAAATATGGGTCATTATTTAGATTTAAATCTTTACTTAAAAAGATTCTGAAAACTTTAGAGCATAAGCATCTTTAGAAATATCAAAACATTAAAAATATCACAAAAAAAACGAAGTCACGAAACCTCTCAGTCATCATCCTGATCTGCTGACAATAATCTGACTGCCAGTAATTGGGGTTAATATTTCATACAGTGTAGTACAGTATGACTGCCAATGAAGCATATGTGATCCTCATCCTACTTTGTGAGCGGGCCAGCTGTCCTTCAAATGTGGGTCAAATACTTTACATTAGGGCCATCAAACAGATAACCGGATACGCAATCATAGGAGAGGGTTACTCTGCAGGATGGAGGATTTTCATAAAGATCCAATCAGGATTCCAATAATCTAAATGTATGTTTGACCTCTTCTGTAGACACTGACATTAAAAGCAAATCAGAGTAAGGATGTTCACTCACACTGTCAATATAACAGTTATAGTTTGTTGTGGCGAATAAAGCAAACTGTGAAGAAATATAGGAAGTCTCTTATGGGAGCTCATAAAAGCTAGCTTACACTGGAAGAGATGCCTCTCCAAAAACAAGGAAAAAAAGATTATCTTAAATCAAGTGGGATAAGATATTCTGACTAAAAATGAGACTTGTTCAGTTGGTAAGATTTAGAGTTTTTGCAGTGTAAAAGAGATAGAGAAAATAGCCTATCATTACTACAAGTCAGATTAAGAGAGATGCAGCTTCTGAAAGATAACGTAATAAGGTTTTTGCTTCTCTGTATATTCTGCTGCCCAGCAGGTAACTCCTTCCCACTCTGTCAGAACACTGTGCACAGTGCTGAGAAGTTCTTTTCATGTGCAAAGTTTAAAGTGTTTATTGTCGGGGCGAGCCTTCATGTTGGAGCACACCTGCCTTGATCAGAGGAAGTTCTTTTTAACTTTGAAGACGTGGAGCGCAGTGTGCAGGCTGATCCCTTTCACTTCAGTTTTAAAAAGAAAAATACCTCTGGGACATGCAGCAGGTTGCTCTTTTTTTAGCAGGTGGTTTTTAGAAACAGTGGAGGCATTGCTGTGTGTGTGTGTGTGTGTGTGTGTGTGTGTGTGTTGCTTCTTCATGCAAAAGTCTGAACCAGTAGTTACACACATGAGGTGTCATATCTAAGCAAGCTCAAAAGGTACAGGACTGCAGCTCTGAACCAATTAGTGAAGGTTAATAATATTTTGAAGCTGTTTTGTGAAGGCAAAGTTGAAGTCGGTGACTCATAAGTTGTATAAGACAACCAGTTAACACCCAGTAAGCTGACATGAGGATGATGCTCTGTAATTAGGATGTGTTTTAACTGTCAAAACACCCAGTTTTCAAAGCCCACCTGTCCTACAAGTTCAGCTCCTGCACACCTGATCCAATTAAGCTTTAATAAAAATGTGTCACCCTTAATTAGATCAGGTGTGCAGGAACAGAGCAGGAGCAAATATCATAAAGGACAAGCTGGCCTTGATGACGTGAGGATGAGCTGCAAAAATCTGTTAGGAGGAGGAGGCTGTCATTCCTCGATGTGTCAGATAATTAACGTCAGCGAGGGAGGACCATACAGCACTGACGCAGAAACAACCAAGCAGCTGCTAACCAGAGGAATAAAAGATAAATGAGGACAGTTGAAGAAACAGGCGCACAGAAAGAGCAACGATTTAGTAACAAAAGTGTCACAAACTTGCTGATTTCTCAGGTGTGTTGTTTAGTTAACTTACCATACTGCCTAACATCCACACAGATGGAGTCGGGCGCGGTGATGTTAGAGTCAGGAGACCTCATGGCAGCGCAGGTATTCCACATGTTAAAGAAGAGGAAGACGGGTATCGCTGTGAAGCCGAAGATGGCAAGGAAGGCCAGGAAGAGGATGTAGGTCAGGAACATGAACTGCGGTGAGGAGATGGAGAGGTGGGATATATTTAGAAATTTGTCAGTGTGAGCTGTCACAACAGAAGTTAGAAAAAAATAAGGTTAATAATATTCCTTTGAGACCTTAGCACAACACAGATAAACAACGAGGGGGAGCTAATGTTACTGGACATCTGCAGCAATTAGCGTAATCAGGCTGGAAAGGACAAACTGTGCCAGAGTTGCCCCCAAGGCTTCTGAGTGTTTGTGTATCTGTGTGTGTGTGTGAGCATAACTGCGTGGTGGAGGTGTGAGATTATGCCTCTGCAACACTTCACCGCTGACCTTTCACCTAGCTTGTATCCCACTGTGCTGTGTTCATTTTTTCCAAGCCTTTCACACAATAACGGCACAAACAGCTCGTCACAGTAATTCAATCTCACGCGGATGCTTTAATCTTGAGTGTAACCGGCTCAGTGGGTGTGTTAGTTTGCAGGAGTTGCTTGAGTTTTGACGTACGAAGGCGGTGATGCAGCGTCCGCAAACGGTGGTCTTGAAGTCGCTCTGCAGCTCCTTCTTGATGGCGCTGGTGGTGTAGAAGCCCTCGGCGAGCAGGATGATGGCGTAGACGAAGAAGAAGGAGGCAATGCCGTAGATGATGTACTGAAAGATCTGGATCCTGCATACACATGATGAGAAAAGAGGATGAACCACTGATTTGACAACAGTAGTGGTAGTGGTAGTTAATTCTTTAGCACTTAAAGCTCATGAATGATTCATCTTTTAACCACACTGAGGACTTACACCATGGCGAGGGTGGCGTGGTCCGTGGTAATCCGGGAAAAGTGGTTCTCCAGCATGGTCAGAGTGCCGGTCAGCGCCACGTGGCCACAGCCGCAGAACAGAGCCACGCCTGAGAAGCAGAGGATGGTGGCCACCAGGGAGGCGTAGGGCACCCCGCCCAGACACTTGATGCAGCACTCAAAGCATCCTGCAGGGGGAGACAACAAGAGCATCGTTACAGCAATGATAGGCAATCTTATTGTTTGAACTTCCCTACTGAAGCATGACTTAAATGGAAAACGGCGCCTGTGTGCAAACTATCCAGGTCACATGTGAATCACTGAGTGTTCTTAAAGTGAGCTGGAGTCAGCAGAGCAAACCGCTGCAACATGCTTGCTTGTAAAGCATCATAGATCAGCTTTGGTGATGACACTCGCTGCAACACTGGGCGGCCTTTACTCCACTGTTGTTTGATTCTTCCTCAACACAGAACCTGCGTTGATGATCTTACTGCCAGGGATAAATCAGGCGTGTGTGTGTGTGTGTGTTCCCGACTCTACAAGAGAGAGAACTGCACTTCTCCCTGTCAGGCATGTCGAGCGGCTAATCATAGCATCTTTCACAGTTAGTGTGCGTTCACTTTGAGCTCAGCTGGGAGTGCTGAATATTACATGTAAGCTGCGCTACATGCTCTCATCCTGTGCTGGTTAAAAAAACAACTATCTCCCTTTTGTGTTAAAAACATTTCAAGCTTTCCTTTTTTAAGTATGAATAACTCATGACGTGATGCTGTTATTTTCTAGGGCATGCAGCTATGACATTTAAGTTGCACTTGTTTGGAGTCATCCCCTTAAAATACTGCTTTGAGTTCCTGCAGATGAGCCTGAGTTGACCTGCACATTATACATACATTCTCATATTTCTCATTTTTCATATCACTGAATTAATAACGACTGTCCTTAAATTTTACCGTGTGCTCGAGCAGAATCAACCGAATTACGATGTTGAATTAGTAAGTTGGATTTCCATTAGCTGCAGAAGCATGCAAAGCTTCACCCAACTGCACTGTGAGCTGCATGGGACAGCACGGGCGAGCGCTGCGTTCTGCTCCCGTCACAGTCAGAAGCACAAAGAGGAGCAGAGAGGAGGGGAAAATAACACATTGTATTGAGCACACAAGAGTTGCATCTTATGTAACGCCATAAAAATAGCTCCTCCAGCAAAAGCAGGAAGTAACTCTGAAATAAAAGGAAAAAAAAAACTAACTGTCTTCTGCCACTTTGCTGTTTCCATGACAACCTGCTCCAATTGGCGACCGTGGAGCTGGAGCATCATTATTTCATGTTCAGAAGAAGTTTGAAGTTGAATCTACATGGTTTCTATTTGTGAAGCCTCGTCTGCGTGATTGAAGGTAGAACATGTAGCTGACTTATTTCCACACTCTTAACACATGTTAGTGTAACACGCTCGTGGACGGGTGTTATTGATGAGTTTAAAAGAGTAGATTGATTTTCACCTCATGGTGTAGTGGATGAATTATCGATATCCCCCTCCCCTGCTGGTACAAGTCTTTAGAGCACCTCTGTGGTCCAAAGTAGAAATTCACTATAAACATATAAAACATTAAAGCTCCTGTGAGAGCAGTGACGCCTACCCCCCGTCACCAAAAATAACTACAAAGAAATGATCAATCATGCTGCTAATGATGCGTTCATGGGTCACAGTTGAAAAACCCTTACTGGAGTTTTAAATAAAGTTTTCTTGAAACTTTATTTAAAGTTTTTGTTGACACAAAAATGTTACCAAGCTGAAAAATACAAAATGTTTCAACAAACAGTTTGAACTTTTTTATAATTTGATTCCACAAAACTTGACTTTTAAAAAAAAGCCTGAAAGTTTGAAACTTTATTTAAAAACAGACGACAGATTTTATGATTGAGCTTTACCTCCAAACAGCTGTAATTCACATAATTCAAATCTTAAAGCTAATCTCTTCTCTGTGAAGTTTTGATTTCTTCCTAACGAAAGCCTTTCTCTGATAAGACCTGCTGTGTTGTGTCTCTTCCATTGCCCCACTTTTTCGAGTCCAGTTCCTGACCTCTGTGCGGGGTCACGTACGAACACACTGAGCGAATAAAAGCCCAAACTATTTATCTAAGATTGCAACTCCCCTGCTCTGAAGTGTGCCGCTGCTCCTGCTGAAGACTCTGCGTTGCGTAACCGCGCGGAGGCTCGTTGCATAATGGATCCAAATCCTATTAATGTTAATGAAGGAAGCGGGGCTGATGGAGAGGTGCGGCTGATAAGGCTGGATGGCTCTAAAATCCTGAGCTGAGAAACAGGCCAGGCCTCCAGGGAGGGGGGTTTGCAATGGACTCATTGGTCGATACAATGACGACCGGGAGGCTGTTAGAAAGCTGACTGCACTGACACTCCATCTGCTATAAAAGGTCAATCTACACAGGTAATTCAGTCTGTTAGCCCGCCTGTCTTTTCTTATTTAGAGAGGAGAACAAAACCTCCCAAGTGACGTGATAATCCTGCTTTTTGAAATGAGAGGCACAAATCTTCAGGTGGCGCTATCATGAACTTTCACTCTTTTAAAGGATAAAGAACCAGATTTATCTCTCTTTTCTCAAGAAAGACTTTAAGATTAATCCAGGAGTGAAAGGGCTTTAAATAACTCTGCTGTAAACTCTACTTTCCCTCGTCCCTCATCGTGCAGCCTCACGGATGAGTTCCCAGGTCTGTTTTAAACACTGAACGGGCCCATTATCCAGTCCGCCTGTGGCTACAACCGTTTGTCAGCTTCAGTATTCTAAAGACCGCTAATGGGAACCAGACAGGCCGGAGTGGTCAGCTCCAGCCGGCCCTAATGGAAATCAATGGACTATTCATTAGAGTAGAATTTAGGTGACACAGGGAAGGCCAAGCCGGTCGCTCTCGTTTTATACCTCGTTGCATCTCGCCACCTCTTGTCTCTTCTTCGCTCCCTGCTCTCTAAAATACGGCCGCATGCCCACACTGTACTTACAGTGAGCCAGCTGGAGTTAATCGCTTAGACAATATGTTCAGCTCACGTTACAATGCTGTATCATATATCATCTCAGCAACCTCAGGCCGAGGACGATGCATCAGGTTGTGGGAGCGTTTCACAGTCTGCCCGGCCAATGAGAAAGCACGGGGGAAGTCTGCTAATTTTATCAAGTGACAGAAAGAGGAATAATTTGACTGACAAGAGCTGCAATTAGGATTAAACCCCCTGCTGCTGGAGCTTGTTCTCCTTCCAAAAGTGCTTCCAACAACCAGAAAATGTCCCACTGCTTAAATTAGAATTTCAATTTGCAGCTGAGGGTGACAGTCAAGTGAAAAAAAAAGATAATAGAGGCCTGCTCTTTCTGTGTTTCCTCCACAAAGACAAAAGAGAGAGGGAATTTCAGAAGCCGAGGGGAAGGATGGCATGAGCGAGGAATCGGAGAGAGGTGAAGCCGAGCGAGAGATTGAGGAAAAACAAAGGGAAGAAGAGAAAAGAAGGTGAAGAAAGAACAGAGAGAGAGAGATAGAGAAGGAGAGAAAGTGTAAGCGAAAAAAAAAAAGCAGTTCTTCGCCCCAGGGCCGGCGAACAGCAGTTGCTATAGCAACGTGTTACCCACGACCCAGTTCAGCAGTAGCGTAGAGCTTCGCACAAACACACACACACACGTACACACACACACGTACACTGATGTAGAGTGATGTAACCTCAATCCAAACCTGGAGATCGGTGCTAAACGGTGAAAACGCTCGGCAGGTCCAACCGAGAATAACCAAACTGCTAACGAGAGAGAGAGAGAGAGAGGAAGAGAGAGAGAGAGAGAGGTAGATAACATGGAGGAGAGAAGGCGTGAGGAGCTCCATACATTATGTGTTTGACCTACTTCTTTAAATTTGCCCAGAAAATATGATTAGTTTGACATAAGAGAGAGAGGCGAGAAAGAGAAAAGAAGAGTGGCTTATTTCTGTCTCTGTACAGACTTCAAGAATCCAATGTTTTCACCTTCATACGTCAAACTGGGACACAAATCAAGATCCTGGTAAACCCATGTCTGATTCACCTGTCAGTTAAAGGAAGCTAATGAACCGAGTGACAAATAACGTATCTCAAATTTAGAGGAAACAAAGTAAAAATAGCAACATTAACGGTGATATAGAGTTCTATTTAAGAGCATCTGTTTGATGCGAACTCTTCTTTTGCTCCGTTTTTGGTCTCCACCATCTGCAGCGTGAAATACCTCCCTTTGTAACGCCAAATCTTCCCCTTCGTTCCTCAATTAGCTTACAAAATAGACTGAAATTAATATTGATGGCACTTTATGACCTACGAAATGAAACGATGCCTATTGTTATTTGTAAAGTCTAAAGCAGATAACGTTTGTACAGGGCAAAATAAGCAAAGAGATCAGAGGTACTGCTTTGTCCACTAGGGGGCCAGAATCAACATGATCTAAAAGTTCCTAATGGGAGCTTTAAGAGGTCTAAGTAGATAGATTTTCTGTCCAAACTTGAACTTCCTAGCTGCCACGTCTCTTTAAGTATTTCTGTGAGTATGGGTGAGAGATAGTGAGGCATACTCTCTCCTGATAGTTAATAATTCTCCATCATTAGAATAAAGCAGTGACAGAGCCCGATTAAAGCCAACTGCTCCTACGAGCGGTGCATCTGCCAGGAATAACGGCGTTAATAAAGCTTTGTGAATATTTCAGCGGCCGGTCTGGTCTCCGCCTGCGGCCGTACACCAATGTAGAAGCGCTGTATTCATTATGGGGCAATTTCCTCACAGTGCACTACGGGTAGATTCCCACAAGAGTGGAGAAGAACCTGAGAGGAAGAGGTCGGACAGGGCTGAGAGATGGAGAAGAAGAAGCCACATCTGTTTGATGGAGGGAGCCGCAACAACGCTCACACACAGAAAACTTCAGCTAGGGAGATTTCCGTCTTTCCACTTGAGTTGCAGGATAAAACGCTGCTCTGAGCTTTTATGAGAACATCAAAACAGCATTGTCATGAAGTCAAGAACAAAGCTGTGTTTCCTTAAGGGATAATACCTTTTTTTACTGCTTTGGTCTGGTTTTATAGTTTTTCTCTTTGTTTCTTTTATTGTCACATTAAGAGTAATTGTCTAAATCTGAGTGTCTGACTGGAAACGTAACACTAGCTGTAAATCTAAAAGAAAGATGACTTAAGTCAAATGTTTGCAGTACGCTCTTATTCAGCAGTGGGTGGTCTGACAAACACCTTGTCCACAGGGGATGCAGTAAAAGCATCCCATTAGTAGAGGAGCAGCAGCAGTCCAACAATAAGCCACACACACATGGTACATTTAGGCACAGAGCTGGTACAGCTTGAGCGAATTTAGAAGAGTGCAAAGCCAAACATGACATCAGTGCATTTACATCCATAACTCAACAGTAAATATTGTATCATTATTAATATTCAGCTTGCAGGTACGTGACTTAAGTGAGACTGCAAAAAATCAGGAAGGAAGTTTGGTCTGTTTGGGGAGCTCCATGCAAAAACCAGAAGTAATCACTGAATCATATTTTGTGGTGTACATCAGTAGATGTATGACGTGTCACATGCACATCACTTTTCTTGCCTGTGACCACAAACGTGTCACCACTTCCGTGCCGCCACTTTATGTATCGCTCAGTGCTTCCATATCACCAATTTCGTGCTGCTTTTGTGTCACCAGTTTTGTGTCAACACTTACATTCCCCTGCATTGCCATACATGTATCCCTATTGGCATATTGCCTTTCATGTATCTGCACATTGACTTGTTGTCATACTCATGCAACCACTCTTTAGATTTAACCTAAACCACAACCCTGGAAACACCCAGTTAGTCAGCCTTTGTTTAATCTTTTGTAATGCATTTCCAGTTCTTAACATCCATTGGGAAGGAAGGAATCAAAACAAGACTGGTGTTATAATTATCTGGATTATCTTTCTAAATATTGCAATTTTTTTTGCAGAAGCAAAGATGTAGATTTGCTTTTTGTTTCAGTTCCTGTTCAGAAAAAAAATCACCTCTTTCCTCATAAGCTTATCTGATAAGCAACACATTATCAAGGCAAATGTTTTCAGTAATCGGCTTGTTTGTGCCGTTGATCAAGAGGACACAATAAACTCTGAGCCAGGTAAGAGGATGACGCTAGCCTCCATCACAAGTCCCAAACACAAACCTTTTTTCTCCCCCACTGTACATCACTGACCCTAATCTGTAGTTTGAAAGAAAGCCTTGGATGGTTTTTCAGCATTATGAATGCCACAAGGTCAGCATCTGGCCAGGCGTAATTGAGCATGATGGACTGTAGTACTCTCAAATCCTGTTTTGGCCCACTACTACATGATCAATACTTTTATCCTGCTGATCTGCTGGCTGGTTCTCCCCCTCCATCTCTCTCTTTCTGGGGCCAATCTGGGCTAAACTCTGACAGCTGGGTTGGGGACTCAACTCCCAAGACACACACCAAACACACTCACCCATGATGAATTCACAAAAAAACAGAGGATAAAAATACAGCAACACACACACACACACAGATGGGGCACACATGACAGTGGGTGCTCACAGATGTAGAGAAACACACACACTGTTCATCTGGTGCAAATTAGAGTCAGCTTGTTTGCATGCTTGCATGTGATCCACCATGTTTTGAGCTAACAGTTCCAACCTGTGCATGCCAAACAAAGATTACAGGCCAGTCATTTTGGAGAAAACCACAATAATTAGTTTCAAAAGCTTAGCACAAAGAGAAGTAACCGCTTATACAGCTGTAAGATAAACTAGCTCATTGTTGTCTATATTTTTTATGCTGTCTTGTTGAAGCTACAGCGTGGAGTATCTTAAGACCCTCGTTCTGCCTGGGAGGAAGAGAACTACACACATACTGACTTTATGCTTCCACATGCACAAGGTTTAGAGCAGAGCAAGTTTTTACAGAGCAGAGTGGAAATAAAGACTGATACTGAGACTCTCGGGACTAAAAACAGACCAGTTGCTAAACGTTCAGTGTTGTGATTGATGTTAGCTGATGTCAGATAATGCAGCAACTGTTGGAAAAAACTTCTAATATGATTAGCAATGCTTGCTTAAGGTAGCAGAATATGGCTCTTTTTGTTTGCTGATATTTTTAGGTTTCAAGAGGTTACATAATCAAGATACTGAATGTAGCAATGTAGAAATGTAGACTCCAAATAGGAACCTTTCAGCAGTTTTATTTTTCATTATCTGAACAAAGGTGCTTTCATTTTTAAAAGCATCTTTGCACACTATGATGCAAGAAGACTGCATTTGTGTCACTAATGGGATTTTGTCATGATAAGTACATCAGCAGAGTATTGAAATAGGATTTGTGCACAGTTGTAAGGTGCAGTCACGAGGCTGAGATTACAAGTGGCTCACTGACCGCCTTCACAGTGTGAAAACGCTCGTAACAGGTCCCTCCTGTCTTTTATCCTCACCTTGTCAGAGGCAGCATCACCTGTCCTCAGCTGCCGTCTGCTGGCTCAGCGGAGCGAAGTGAAAGTCATTAGCTTGAGTTCTGTTCCACCAAAATATAAAATGGCCCTTCTGGCCAGAAGTGCCGTGCCATCTAGCTAAATGGCTCAGCTGTTGCGCAACCGACTTGGCTAACGTCACTTTCCCTGAGATGTCAAAGAAGTCGGTGGCCCTCCCCTGGCCCCTTCGCCTCCACTCATCCCCCCCCCCCCCCCCCCCCCCCCCCCCAATGTGATTATGGAGATTCACTTTCCTTCAGCCTCAGGGGCTCGGTGAACGCTGTGTGGATGAGTGTGTGTGTGTGTGTGTTTGTGTAGTTGGCACAAGAGCCCAACTGAGCGTGTACTTGCAATATGAGTAACTGCAGAGAGTCTTGTTTACTGTAGTACAGATACACTCTCTGTGAACGCTAACAGATTGTATAAATCAAATATTAAAGAAGTCTATGATAAGACGTACAAATGCCAGAATGTAATAATGCATGGTAAAATATGTTGCAGAAAGAGGGCTATTGGCGCCAAAATGCATGAATTGCAATTGAACGTGTCTCAAATAAAACTTGTATCAGAATAATTCATCTTTACAACAGTTTCAAATCAGGCTCATAAATGGAGCCCAGCAGCTGAGAAACAGAGTGACCCACACATGATAAGGGCCGAGTCATTTATCGATGTCAGCCCCGGCTAACGATGACGAGCGCTAATCGGCATCAGGCTCTTTATGGGCCGTGGATGAGAGGAGCAGATTGGGCATCAGTGGGTGATGGAGGAAGGCCAGAGGAGGTTGGCATCACTCAGGAACAAGGCATGCTGCGCCAACCTGCCACTTGCTGCTATTCATATACCCACTGCAGACTGGGGTTCATAGACGTCTTGTTGCAGGGGGATGCTTTTAGATCACTGTTTTTGTGGCCTGTGTATTTGTTAAAAAAAAATCACACTACGAGGTGTTGATGCACCCTTAGCTCATGTCTGCAAACTTAGAACAAACAAGTAGTTGAGAATTGTGGTTAATATTTGCAAACTTGAGAGGTTTTGGTAAAGTTCCCCACTTAAGTGGCTGATAAATGCATGCTTGTGTTCGCATATATTAACATTTATAAAACTGGATATGTTGGCTGTTTAAATGTTCAGTTCTCAACTTGTGGGTTGAGGACCAAAAGTGGTTCGTGGAGCTATGGAGTGGGTCATGAAGGTGTGCCTTAAAGAAGGTCATGATTTGCCTTTATTTTGAAGGACATGTGCTTCCTTTATCACAGCAGCATTGTCATTAATGCACACTCCAACACAGTAGGTGGTGGTAATGCACCTTAAAGCTGATTGTCACCCGATATTGGATGACAATTTAAGATATATGGGTCACAGCTGTCTTTAATTAGGAATGGTGCTGGGTGCTAAGAGTAGACCAGAACATTTACTGTAAAACAAACATCTAAGCTAATTTAGGACTATTTTTTCAGTTTGAACTCATCCGTGATGGTGCTGTTTATTCACAGTGTCAGTGCAATTATCATTTTCCATTAATTGTGGTATATGGACAGAAGTAGCCAGAAAATATGTTCTTAAAATGGCTAATTGATTAAAAAATAGTGTCAGGTTAGCGTTCTGTTGTCTGTGTTGTTTGATATTAACATTAAAACGCTTTAAATACTTATTTTTCTCTTTACAAAGACACTGTTAGAAGTTACAAACGCCTCTCTCTTAAAGAGACATACACTCTTTAAAGCAGGAGACACTTTATAACGTGCTTAGTGGCGGTCACAGAAACAAAAAAGCATTTTCAGTGGATTTCTCTCAACCAGAGAAATCATAAAAAATGTCTGCAAGACCCGTCCACACTCAAACCTGCTGTCTCAGTGAACATGAAAGCAAAGGGAGCGCATTTAAACACGAATGTGGTCACGGTGTGGGGACTCGGAGGCCTGAATAGGAACACAACGGTGAACCACATTCTCACCCACACGTGTTCAGAAATAGAGCTTCTCCTACAGTGCAAGCAAAAAGCACTGTCACAGACATTCCCCTCAACCACTCCTGGTCATTGACACGTAAACAAATACAAGCGCGCACACACCGACCCTAACACACACACACACACATGCATATCCAGATGGAGGCTGACAGCATGCTTTGGGCGAATGGCTTCAAATGAGGAACACATGAGCCTCTCCCTGTGTGACGGCTTTCACATGCTCCCACAACCTCACACACCTCCAGGGCGAGAGGAGAATAGGGGGAGGGCGTGTGTGTGTGAGAGGATGTGTGTGTGAAATAGAGATAAGCAGGGACTCAGGACAAGACAAAAAGAGGAGGACTTCAAAGCAGGGAGACATAAAGAGACACTGATCCAGCTGATGAGCAACAAAATAATCGGAAATCTTTGATCTGCAGGGGCGGATTTTGCAAGTGCAGAACAACATTTTGAGGACAAAGTCATGAGGATGATGAATTTTTAAAGACAAACTTTCAAATGTAGAGCAAGAGAAAAGACTTCTGTTTAGTTGTGGAATCCCTGCATGCATTATTAAACTGAGAGGGCAGCGAAATCCATCAAAAGTGACCCAGAGCTGAAGTCATAAACCGAGGCATGCTCCAGTTCTGTTGAAACTTTATGAAGACATTTTCAAACCTTGTAGCTACACTTGAGGAATCTGAATTATTGGAGCACCGATGTAGTGTGTAGGATGCCATAAGGACATAAAACTGGGGAGTTTCAGCCTCGGAGAGAAGTGGTTATGTGTCACAAAGTCAAGTAGGAGACGCACGCATGCAGGTCTGCACATTTTGAGTGTGTGTGGGGGTGTGTGGGAGAGTAAAGCGGTAGAACAACGGTGGCTTTAACAATGCTGAAATATCCAAATCAGCAGTCAGTTTTTACACCACATGCATAAATATTGTTCCTTTTTTAGCATGTCATGTCAGTAATGACCAATATGGACTTGTGATGGCGCTGCTTTGGCTTGGCTGTTAACTGCACACCAGATATTCAAAGCCAGCACCAAGGGTTTGACTCCAACCCTTGGCTGCACGTCATTCTCTACTCTCTCTCTCTCTCTGCAGTTTCCTGCTCTTTCCTATTTTTTTTATCTCTCTATAAAGGACTTAGAAGCCCAGAAATAAACAGTTTAAAGCTTGTATGATGAAGTTTTGATTTGCGTCTATTTTGGCGACCCCTGTGGACAAAAGCAGGATCTCTTTCTTTGCTTATTAGCATTCAAATTCCTCAAATAGAACTATTCTGTGTTGTTTTTTATACTCTTGTTTGCTTTTGTGGGTCATAGAGAAGCATGAGTATTAATTTCATTCCATCTACATCTACAGTTCTGCTTTTATCAGGACTAGTATGATATTTTGTGCCTTTTAGAACCAACAAAACCAAATAGTTCTTCATATTTTGTTCTTAAATTCAGTATTGAGAGGAAACTTGTGCATGTTGTGCATTTTGCCGTTAGCAAAGCTCCATTAGATGAATATGTATAGACTAACTGATTAATTCTGCACATTTTCCGCCTTTAAGCTAATACGCATACAATAGCTGAATATAATGAGTATTTTCCTGCTTAAGGAGGGTGGAGAAGAAGCTTCTAAGGATTTGTGTGTGGCATTAGCGATGGCCTGCAAAGTGGATTACAAGGCATAACAACACCGAACACGGGCAACAAGTTCATTCAGAAGAAAAAGGGCCCAGAAGTCACCTCTGGTCACCTCCTGATATTTACTGTCTGCTTTCACAACAGCAACAATGATCCATGAAGGATTGAGATGTTGTGTTGAACATAAAGTTAGTCATGCTTGATCTACTGGAAGGTCAGGGCAGGAGGTAGAGGAACGTGTCCAGTATTTATTATGAGGAACACGGATTAAATGTCAGCACCAGCAGGAGAGGAGTCCGGCTCCTCTGCTGTCACCTGGTCATCAAACAGGTTTTGGCCTTTAGATTCAAAACCTGGACCTGAGCTCAGCTGGACTGTATCGCTGAGGCTTTTTTTTCCTCATGAGACCTCTATTGCACAATAAGTTACTCAAAGAAGACATGCTCCTCTTGTAAAATCTTCAGTCTATTTTGCATTGAAACTTGAAGCATCCAATACTTGGTTAAACTATAAGTCTGTGGGTACTTCAGGTCCATTATGAGCATGCAGGGCTCCACAAATAAGTTGGCAATGACATACAACATCCTGCTACACTTCCAAAATAAGACTACATAATATCCTGCCAGAATTTAAAGCACCTGTAAGGAGTTTTAGCTAGTTATGTAACCCTCTGAAATCAACACTGACGCCTCTGCATAACCTACAAACGCCAAAAAGCAACAAGACTGATAATTTCTCTATAGGCTACAAGGGGAAGCAGCTACTACTGCTTTAAACCCCATCATTCCCAGTTTATAGCTGGTGTGTGTTTTGTACCTTTTTGACTATTTGTTAGGACCAGTTACTTCTTTGAGTTGCTGATGGTTGCCTAGCAACTGCTCCCAATTGTCTCCCGCTATTCCTGTCAGGAGAGCGAGTAAGTATGTTTCACAAACATTCGTCACCTTTACTTGATTCTCAGCTTCACCTCCTTTTTTAAAATCCGTCATCTTCTATAAACTCCTGAGCACAGGATCTTAACATCCCCCTCTGCTCCTCAGGTCAAACATCACAGATTCTCCCATGGTGAAAACTTAAAAGCCTGATTAAGAGCCACTTCCTTTGTGCTCCAGACGCTGCAGCGAGCTCTGCCCTTCCATGCAGAAAATTTGACAAAAACCTGCGCCCCTCCAGACGATGATGTAATCTCTTACGGTTCTGATCTGAGCATTATTACCAAAGGCGGGCGAGTTAGTGCTGCGTTATGTAAGAGTGGGCCCGTACACACACACACACACGCAGGGAAAGATGGAAGGTGTGTATGAACAGGCCAATCATTTACAACAAAGAGGAGGACAGACAGGCGCAGTGTGAGTGACTCAAATTTCACTCAGGGCCACTTTAAAACCCTCAGAGCCGCTTTAGGGATCCATATTAAAGGTAAAATAAAAACGTCACGTGGGAGGTGCTCCTCTCTTTAATCAAACCGTCTCATACTAATGAAATCAGATGAAAATGCACCTCAGAGAGCATTGTTGATGTCTCATTATCCCGAGCACAGAGCACCTCTACTCTACAGACATGCAGATTACAGATTATAGGACGCAATCAAGCAAAAAGATCAATCCATACTCACAAATACCACCACCGGGATTATAAACCCTGCCTCTGATCTGTGTTCATTTTCCGGTTTGTAATTACTCTCAGCTCAATGTCATGTAGAGACGCTGCAAAGAGTCACAACACTGGTGCAATCAAGAACACAAGCTGTTTAGCATAATTAAGGTAGCTAATGTAGTCACTGCTCATCAGCATTGTCTTTGCATCTAGGTTGCGAACGTAACATCTGATGCTAATGCAGGATGCAAAGACAAAATTGCTTCCTACTTCCAAGCTAACTTAGTGGCTCTAGCAAAATCATGTAGCTAAATGGTACTCTGTCTCATTTTTTGTTTGATGTTGTATTTTTAAGTCAGTTTTTTTCAAATGATGGGGTTAATTGCATTTAAGATATTGCATGCTAAGCACCCTTTATGCTAAGCTAAGCTATCTGCTCCTACCTCAATGTTGAACAAACAGGTCTTGTAAGGTATCTATCTTCTTGTCTGACTCTCAGAAAGAAAACTAATGAGACAAAATTTCCCAAAATGTCAACCTAGTCATGTAAAGTAGAATAAATCCAGTTTTGTGTGATTGGTACGGGCATATTAGGGCTGGTTCGATATTGAAAATTGAAAGCTTTATAGAGAATCCAAGGCCATTCTTGTCTTTTTGCGTTCTGAAAGGATGTCTAAAACTTTATTCAACATTAGTGACTAAGATACATACTAAGCTGGATAGTTAACTGTTGCAGGATGAAAATTTGTATGGTCTTTTTTGGACAATGTGGGTAATAAGGACATTTTGATTAGCCCCAGTAGAAGCAGATACACCTGGCTTGGCTTTGTTTTTGAATTCTGAAAACTTTCTGGTGGAAAAGTTAGTTATTTTCTTTTAGTTGGTCATCACAACCTGCGTCTTGGAATTCTGATTTTCTTTGTTCATTTAAGAACTTCCCACATCTTCTGCTTGCACCGGAAACATGATGTAGCAAAGCAGAAGAGGGCAGCGCTGGCACACACCAACACAAGCTCCTTACATGACAGCTCTTGCCGTCTTGCCCCCACTGTAAATCTTCAGCTTCTTAACGGATGCTATAAGCTGATGGTCACATTCCAGATGTCAAAGGCACACACAAATGATTACACCGACAAATAGGCCATCCTCCAATCTCAAGGCTATTTCGGTCCTCTGGTGTGGGCGGGTTCAATTGCGTAACATCACACCTGGAGCACTGCTAGAGTTTCACCACTTTAACGTAAAAACGATGAGTAAGAACTTTGGAGGGTTAAGTGTAAATATGGCCGCCCTCTTGTTCAACTTCCCTCAGGGTCTTTTAACTCACTCGCCCGCTCTGTAAATTGAAGATACACAATGAGGGCTCTCATTGGACAGCCTGTGTGTAGTGGCACGCCTCAGGAGAGAGTGATGTAATGTCTTTTTGAAACATCACGGCTGAGGGACACCCAACTCTATGGCTTGCTCCTTACGTCACACACGCTTTGACCCAGCATTATATTTGTAGTGGGGAGGTAGAATGTGCAATGAAACTTAAATTATGTTGACATTTTGAGGAAGAAGTGTTAGTTCTAAAAAGGAGATTTTTTGTGTAATTGAAACAGAACATCTGAATAACCTGCCAAAACTGGAGCGATAACTCTGACAATTTTAGCAAAAAGAGTCAATATTTCACCAGCTGCAGCTCAAAACCACCTAAAAAAGTAGGAAATGCTTCTCTCTAACTGTTTTGCACGCCTCAGACTGCAGAAGAAGTCTAAAAAAGCGGGTGAAACACCAGATGATTGAGTGAGGTGACTGTGCAGAGCCCTTTAGGCCTGTGTACACTGACTCGGTGTCAACTACCACAACAGTCTCAACAGGCAACTGAGCAGAAAGGCATCATGCCAGATCAGCTGCTGCTGCTTGCACTGCACTGATTTTTCTGACACAAATCTCATTCTTTGCACTCTTATTCTTCATCAAATCCATCCACGTAACACGACAGCCTGTTGTTCGAGCACAAGCCCTGCTGTCCCCAAAGTGATGTGATTTTACTACAGAGCCACAGTCATAAGCCACATCTTTGCATGGGCAGTGAGTCCTCAAATGCACACTGACACACCTGCACTGCTCCTTCACTCAGATCCAGCAACAGTTTGGTTGGATAAAATCGACTAATTTGTGTCTGGGCTTTGGTGTGCACATGAAACATCACATTCCTGCAGCATGCATGTTACAAAAGCAGAAAATTGTACGTGCATTCAGTGCCTTTCAAAATGACGACATTATTCTATGACTAATATGACACAGTGCATCTTCTATAGAGCATGAATTGAACGTGGGCAACCTACAGAGGCTCCACTAACATGTCTGAGCGAAGGGGTTGTAACTGATGGACGCGAGCATCATTTTGCGCCAAGTGCACTAGCTGATCGCCCCTTTTGCAGCCTCACATACACGCACACACAACACAGGCTTCATATGTTGCAGCAGCGTCGACTAATGATGCTCCTGTCAGATCAGACACTGAGCCTCTGTGTGTGTGTGTGGTGTTGGGGTGTGTGTGGGGAGGGAGAGAAGGGAGAGGGAGGGGGGGTCGCAGATAACAATCGAAGCAGGGCTGCGGCTGCTGCACACCTGAAACAATGCACCGTGCACAGAGCGCCGCGCCTCTTAATCAGCCGCTCATTAAGGCAGAAATAGGCTCATGATGGTGCAGCGGTGCAAACGCTAATTGGCATTAATGTATGCACCGTAAAACAAGACCAATTCATCCACCCACCCACCCTCTTATTCGCCCCCATCAGGCTTCAGATCCCCTTTGAAAGCACTCTGTCTATCACACACAAAACGTCAAATAACGCCCGGGTTCGTGGGAATAATCTCCACCATCAGAGACTGTTTTCTTTTTCTCGAATAGGTAGAGAGGCATAACGGAGAGAGCGTGAAAAAAAAAAAATCACCAGCTATTGTGTCGCGCACAAGCGAGAAGCCATTGCAAGTAGGTTAAACCGCTCAGCCTGGCGCAGAACGTCTCCAAAGAAAACACAGGAAAAACGCGCAGATGTCAGCGGCTGACCGGGCGTACCTTTGCTCTCCTGCCCCTCGTCCTGAGTCTCCTCCGCGTTGGACTCCATGGCCGGCTTTGTCCCATCCATTATTTTAGCGGAATATAGTCTCCTTGTGGCACTTGTATACCTCACAGTCTGTGGATGGTGGAGCCTGCTGTGGTGGTGCCTTGATGCTCTCTCTCTTTCTCTCGCTCGCTCGCTCGCTCTCTCTCTCGCGCGCTCCTCGTACACACCCTCCCTCCCCCTCTCTCTCTCTCTCTCCCTCCCTTTCCCCCTGTTAAAGCGTAGCACTGTCTCTTTATGTGAAATTACAATCCAGTTTCAAGATGCAAAGGCGCTGTCAGATTTATTGCGCACATGTGGATTAACCCCCAAATGATGCCTGATTTACCTCCTAACCCCTTTATGATTGAGAGAGAACAAATAAAGTCGTTCCTGTGACGTCTGATTGACTCAAGTTCTCGAGATGCCAAGGTGCCATCATACTGAATTTATTCTGCACATGTGGATTTGACCCTAAACTAATGACAGATATTGCATTTTGCCCTTTCATAACTCTCTTTATTGTGCTTGTAATTATCATAGTTTTTGAATATCACTTCTTATAACATTTTATGTTATAACATTTATATTTTAGTGTGTGGTTTAGCCCTCAAATCTTGCCTCATAGCGGATTATGACCACTCAAACCTCTCTGGACATTGTTGAAAATGATGGTCATTGTTACAAAAACCTTGCAATAACACTTGATTGTCTTATAATATCTCAAAATTCATAGTGCTGTTCAACTGTGTTTCATTTGAGCATGTGGATGAGCCCCCAAATTATGCAAGATATTTCATTTTGCACCCTTCAATTCCCTATTAAACCTCCTTAATCTTGCAGCTATTGTCCTCTAGTTTCTCAAGATTCATTGGTTCTGTCCAATTTCTACATATGAGTCAGCCATTGACCCCTACGCCCTAATAAACTGCAGAAAAGTATGCTTATGGTTTAAAATACTTAAAATATGTCTCCTGGGTGTGTATGATTATGTTGGAAGGTCTGAAGATGCAGAGGCGCCATAAGATTGAGTTTATTTTATCCCCCGCATATTGAGTCCTTCTAACACCTCTGAATTGTTGAGAAAATGTTGCACATAGTGTAAAATACTTCATATATATATCTCTCCTGGTGATACATGGCTGTCCTACAAGGTTCAACTCACTTTTAATCATCCTGTTAAGTCTTTAATGTCTTCTTTTGTTCTTTGATTTTTCAAATAAAACCAACATTCTGCTTATTTCTGCGCCTCAGTGGAGCAGAGGAGGATATAAGGACAAAATGTGCAGGAGATGTAAATATGCAAACTCATGGGTAACCATGCATGCATGAACACACACACACACGCACACACACCAAACCACACACTCACCGCCCCCTCTCCATCTGGTGAGTTGAGAGTGAGGGAGGGATGGATGGAGGGAGAGCAAGAGACAGAAAAAGAAGAAAGAGTGGACACGAAAAAGTGAGAAGCGAGAATCGGGGAACATTTTTGGAAATTTTAGTTTCGTTTCACTCATCAAAATGGCCTGCATGTGCAAAATTAAACACCCATCATTGCTAATTTAACAGTTTAAGATATTTTAAGCGCCCAATCAGCATCCGGCAGACAAATGGTGGCTGTGTGGGATGATGTTTAAGCCGGTGGGCGTGTTGAAGCAAGACTCAATTCTAATGCTGTCAAGCTAATTCCCCTTTGAATAAAAACGACAAACACACAGGATGCATGTTGCTTTCTATGGCATTAGAGTTGTATAATGTTTCCATTTATAGTTAATTAAACTCCCATCTACTCCCACTCAAATTGATGTGTTCTTTGATTGGTCCTGTTAAACCAATCAGAGCACTCAAACTGCTAAACAGCCATGTGCTTGGCTTTATTTAAGAGGGGAGCCTTTGTTTGCATCAAAGGATGCTGATTGGCTGTGTCCAAAATCCCACAATCCAATGGGAAATCAAGCAAGGTGAGTCCCCTGCTCCCTGAAATATAGTGAAAAGTGGGTGTGGTGTGTTTACCCCGAAAAAGAGGTGGAGGGAGGTGTTACTGTTTTCATCATTCACCCCGTTTTCTAATAATAAACACATCCTGAAACAAAGGGACGCCATCTGTCCAGAATCCTCTTAAATAAGATTTCAATTCAAGCCCACGTGGCCCTATTTCAGACAAAGCAAACAGTCCAGGACCCCCAGCAGCCCCCCCTCCTCCACTGTCTCCTCACAGACAGAGGTGAGCCCACCAAGCCCTGATGCTTCCCCCCCAAACAAAGCATCAGACACCAGAACAGCTAACGTGACATTAGCGACATTTAGCAGATCCATTTCCCCCCAGGGCTGAAATTAACACCCAGTCTGCACCATATGCTGCTGAATCAAAGGGGGTCACGCATCACTCTGGCATTTTGACATTTGAATGGCTCTCTGATATTGAGCCATGAGGTAACCTGATCCACTGCATTGGAGACTGTCTTTGTGAAGCATCACTGAAAGCTCTTAACTTAGATCTCAAGAGTCAGGTACGAACCCCAATACAGACCGACACACATGATAATTATAATTTAAGAACAATCGGAACAATCACAAAGAAACCTGGTTACATAATTCCTGTATGAAACTAACTTCACATTTCATATCAGCATCCAGCGACAAATAAAAACAGGAACAGAAACTAAAATTGACACACAAACAGTCTTAACTGACTGTTATTAGGCTTTAAGGGTGAGTTTCAAACCCCCCTTTTCCCCCTCAGAACCCCCATAATCCCTTGCTGGGTCACACAGATTAAGGACTTGTCCAGAAGATGAGATACAGTGCTTGCTGGCACTCGTCACTGTCAACACTCACACACACACACACATAATGTTCAGTGGACTCCGGCCCAAACCTTTAACTTAAGTTGTGTTCCAGAGACGTCAGAAAGTTGGAAATCTCATAGCTCCTTCGGCTCTTCCAAGTGGTCCAATTGGAATTCCGAGTAGGATTTCTCAACCCTACTTACCTCACTTCACAAATCAAACCAACACTTTCTCCGTAAGGAAACACGTTACAGAGTTTGACTATCAAATGACACCAACAGGGTTACGCCATTAAATTGATGTTCATTAATGTGCCCTGTCTATGTCTCTAGTGTCCCCAAAGATGGACAGCTGTATCCTCTGGGGATCATGAATATGTAGGCCTCATTTCTAAGACTTATTCCTTATGAGACATTTCATTTAAACCCTCCGATGTGAAAACCATAGTGGCACCAATAGGGACAGTAAAGTAATTTGGGATCAGGGGGGTCATGAGGGGACCATGAAGGTCCGCACAACATGTGGTGGAAATCTGTCCAGTTGTTGATGGGACATTTCACTCAAAACCTCCAATGTGAACACCACAGTGGTGCTAAAAGAAGAAACAAGAGGTCTTAAAGTTGGTAGGGATCCTCATCAGGGGACCGTGAATGTCCCAATGTAGTGGAAATATTTTCAACTGGGTTTAAGCCTTGGAATAAGGCACGTTACAAACCCCTGGACGCACAAAATCTGTAGTTTCATATTTGATGTATGCACTGAGAGATTTGTTGAAGGGTGAATGATTTGGTTTTATTAAACTCCTTAAAATCAAAGGCATGTGTGTTTATGTGTTAGGCTTTATTTTATTGTTAGGGGAGTTAGGATTCCCATATAATCCCCTTCAGCAATATGAAAGATAATAGAGATTTAAAGTTGAATTGATAAATCCGCACACACAGCTTGTAGTTTCAACCTTAAACATGGAGTTTGTTTGTTTAAGCAAGTGTAACATCTCAAAAGCTACCTTATGTCCGGAGTTGACCCTCTGACTTGGCTCAATTATGCTTCATCTTGAGCAATCTTTGGCCAATTTCTGTGCTTTCCTATCTGCCTCAACGAATCTTGGCGGCCATTAAAGGGAAAGCCACGAGTCCCCGTTGAATGCCTGTCTTCCCTCATTACGGTGAAACAGAGAAGAGACAGTGGAGCCCAAATGGGGCCGTCCAAAAGTAATGAGGACATTGCAGCTCTTCTCTGTCTTCAGATGTTGAGTTAACAGGAGAGGACGCATCAGACTTCAGACACCTCTGCACACAAAGTCGTACCTTGCTTTAAAACTATATAATAGTCTTCCACATCAACCATCTCTGCTGCTCAGATCTGTCAGCGATGCGATCAGTTCCTCGAAAACTTCTGATGCTGCCTCGTAACAGCCTGAGCCAGAAACCAAATTTATCATAGAGCCATGAGGAGGGACTGACTGAGAGGAATCGTGTCAGTGCAGAATCAGAAAGAATGATTTCTACTCCTACGAGCGGCTCAGCTGAAGGCGAGAGCTGTTGACATGCAGCCAGTGTGTTTAAAGCTTTCTGTGCTGCTGCTGCCTGAAAGCATCAGAGAGAGAGTTATCCTGTGGACACTTAGAGTGGAGTGTAAATAAGTAAGTTGTCCCATGTGTGTCGAAGCAATCAGCAACAAGATGCAGCATGTCCGGTGTGCTCTGTAAAAATGAACTTGTTGATGAAGCTGCATGTCATAAATGAGCTCAGTCAGGCTTGCATGATTGTATTAGTTTCTTTTTCCTCTCACTTTGGTCTTAAGTATCAGATGGATTCAATGAAACCATCTGTAGACATGCATTGCCCCCAGAGGATGAACCCTAATGACTCTCCCATTAGCACCATATGGTTCTGGTTTTGGGTGAAATGTTCTCCTGAACTATTTGAAACACCTATCACTGACATTAGGTCCAAATGAAGGTAGGAACCTTGGAAGGACCCAGCCTTCGTAGCGTTAACGGTCAACGCTCTTACACTTGCATGAAATGACCGCAAATGTAAATGCTGTTTCAATTAACTACAGATAAAAGATGCATCAAGGATCAAGAATCTGCTTTAGATACCATTTATTGTCGCCTTAGTCTTTCCCCTCGGCGTCTGTGACACTCAGCCTCACTGCAGGCATCACATTGACCTTTTAACTGTCTTCCTGTCACGCTGCTCGAGACCATTAAACGTCCCTCTTGTCGAGGCTCTGACACCCACTATTCCGGCTCTGAGCTCTGATCCCACAGGTTGACCTCACTGTAACCCCCTCTTTCTGTTGTCCCAAGCCTTAGTGAATCTCTGCTGACTGCTGAGAGCTACTTGTGTCTGTGTCCATCTGAATCCCAGGTCATGAATAAGTGACACTGCAGAGGGGTAGGAGTCATTCTCGCTTAGTTCTCCTCGCTGGTTTGATGCTCTTGCTAAGAGAAGGAATTTGCATTTAAAAGCAGCGACGGCTCGAAATGTGCATGACATTTAGACTTTGATGAGGGACAGAGGAAGCAGATTTTTTAAAAGCTCCTATGAGGGGTCTGTATGTGGTTTTGAAACAGACTGAAATCATTCAGATCAAAGATTTTCTGCTTTGTCCACAGGGGGCGCCAAAATCAACACATCCTGAACGTCGCTCACAGGAGCTTTAAGTTTGTCACGACTCATTTCCAGAGCACATTTTAAGGAAGTGAAAGCTGACTGCTCTTTTAATGTGTGGCTCAGTTTCTACAGGATGAAAATATCTGCTTATACTCACTTTTTTTAGGCAATGCAACCAAAAAAAGAAACGTGTTGTGCTTGTAAATGTATCTAATTGGAGTCAAACTTTCCCCTGCGTAACAAATTTAAGCTTCTGTCTGATCCCGTCTCTCCCCGACATGCCTCTCTCGGCATGTCCGTCTTTATCTGTTTGCCTATTGATTCATCCGCCTGCTTTAGTCAAATACAAGTGTTTTATCGGCGATGCTGGAAACAGGCCATCAGATGAGCAAACATACAGAAACAAAGACGCCGCTGCACACACACACACACACACTCACACACAACACTCACACACACATGGTGTCTCAGCGTCGGCTTTATGAGCCTCCCGCTGTCGCTTTAGTCTAATCCTTGCCATTTTAATGGGCTTCTGGCTTCCTCTAAAAGAGAAACCTTTGGCAGAGCACAAGGTCTAAACACCCAGCATTGTCTCTCACCTGGGAAGGTCCTCTGCTTTTGTCCCCCTGCAGAGACTATGTGCTGGTCAGTGTGTGTGTGTGTGTGTGTGTGCTTTCATGCATCAAAGTGTGTTTTCTTTCTGTGCATGTGTGTGTCCAGATCCGGGGCCCTTAATCTGTGGTAGTGATGATGACCCAGTTTCGCCCCCATCCGCCCCCCTCACCCCATCCCCCCCAACCCCGCCCTCTGCCGACGGTCGCCAAGGAGACGCTTCCCTCTCATCCCTATGGTCGGATGCTGGCAAAGGTTAGTCCATCACACACACACTTACACACACACACACACACTGGTTATAATGACATCAGCTTGAATAAAAACACTTTCATTGTCAATTCAGGTCAATCCCATTGTGGTTTGGAGTTTTAAAGGAATGTTCCAAATAAACACAGAGCAGGATTTATGTTGTAGCGCAGCAGTTTCCTCTTTCTTTCTCTCAGTTTGTCCCTCTCTCCGTCCTTCAGATGAAACAGGAAGCGGCCAACTTTAATGCAAATTCATGCAAACTAATCCCATCATGCTTCGTCATCACCGCGCCGCCCTGAAACACCTGGGCCTTCTGTCTGAGCTGCATTTGCATTCGATTGTTGCAGTTTCACTTTAATGTGTCATGATTTAAGATAGCACAACAGGGCCTCGGTTTTGGCCTCTCTTACACACTCACACACACACACACACACACACACATAATCCAAACACCCACCTTCCACTGGAGCCAAAATAAAAAAACAAGAGGAAGCATCTCTGAGATATCCCCTTTATTTATAAAATCCGACTTCTGTCAGAACAAATGGCTTAACCTACACACACCTACACACTCGCACACACACACACACACACACACATACACACACACTCCTACGAACCCATCCCCCCACCACCATCACCCCCCCTCCCTCTGTCCAATAATTTATCCTCCGAGCCGCTAATCCCGCTGGCCCAGATTTGGCCCACAGTCTGCTCCACATGATGTTTGTTGTCATCCAAACAACTGCACACACACTCTCCACATGCCAATCTCAAGTACATACACACACACACACACATATAGATACTGTATTCATATAGCGACCCAACCCCCCACTACAGGCGTCCTCGCCGCCTTCCTGCATCATGTGACCTCCTCTGAAGTCATGTGACTCAGAACTCTTGTAGCACCTGTGACCTACTGTACCGAGCTGCAGCACCCGCCAGCAGCAATGTGGGCTAAGAGAGCTGCTTCCATCAACTGTATTCATGCAAGGTGTGAGTCACCGTGTGGAGGGAATGCAAAGCAGGGTGGGCTCATCATCATCATCATCACCATCATCATCATCATGAGCATCACTCAGGCAATTCAATCTCCTTCTATCTCCGTGTCATGTGTGTATTGTTATTTAAAATCGGTCTATTTTTTTTCACGTGAGCTCGTATGATCTTCTGCTTGTGCCACAGATTTGGTACAACGCCCGCCTCGGAGCCCTTGCGCATCGCAGCATCGCCATGGCAACAGGTCCTCTCGACGAGGACCGATTCTGACACATCAAGAGTAGCCGACGGGGGCCTGAGCTGAAAAAACGCTCATGTGCAGGACGAGGGAGAAAAAAAGAGGAGCAGACTGGAACCAGGAAAGAAAGCCTACATGAGGGTTTTGGGAGGTGGGTGGAATCGAAGACTCGGATGTAGGATGAAATATTTAGAAAGAACTGGTTTGGTTTCTTCTCAAGGCTTCAGTCAGGGCCGCGGAGCTGGATGGAAATCACAGGAAACATAGTGGAGGCGACGACTGAAGAGCAGCTTCATACATAAAGAACGCCACATTATTAAACAGATAAAGGCAACATTATGTCACAAATAGTGACGCCTCTTGAAACTAAATATTCACCTCAGTTGGACTCTAGAATGGTTAAGTTTTGTATTTGATCCCCTGTGACGGAGAAGTGATCAATAAAACCACAAAGTCTAAATGAAGCACAGACTGTGGTGAAGGGAAAGCTGACAGAAGACGCCGTGACTCAGCCAAGACGACACGATGATTCACTCCTCAGTTAACGACTATAAAAGCAAGATGACATTTTCTTAATAACACTCGGGCTGATTATGTCTGAAATATTCTTAAACTGTGAAAACTGAGGATGAAGGACTCTAAACCTGGCCCCGAACAATTAACGAATGAATCACAGAAGTGTCATTATCTGTGATGGAGACAGCACACGTCTGTATCTTTAATGAAGGCAGATGTGAAGCTTAAGTTTGGGTGGCTTTGGAGTCACTGACCAGTAGGCCTCCAGTGTTAAAAATGAGGGTCAATGCAGAAATGCTTTAGACCCCAGATCCCTGAGTGCAGGTTTGGCCAAATGGATAAACCGCAAGCCTGTTTAGCAACGGGCTGGGTTCAATTCCAGCCCCTTTCCCTGCATGTCACTCCCCTGCTTTCTCCCAATTTCCTCCTCTGTCTACTGCCACATCCTCTCAAATTAAAAAGTGTAAGAGCCCCCCAAAAATTGAGGAATAAAAGGCTGCAGTTCCCAGAGTTTCCACTAGAGGCTGACTCCAAAAAACAAGCAATCCCCATTGACACCCTTGTTAAAATGCTCGCCTTTACAGCTGGATTAAACCTGCATACAGTGTGGTGAAGAAGCAGTTTTGGTCTTGATAGTCTATTTCTCAGTTTATGCACACTGTATAGGAGGAGAATGTTTTTGTAGCTCATTTGTTTTGGAGTTATTTAAGCTACAAGTGTTGCATAGTTGATATGATAGCTGGGATGAGCTCCAGTCCCCTGAGATCCCACCTCTCTGACTCTTTATGTCTGGTCTGGTCGATGGAAACCTCAGGTTGATTCAGCATTTCCAATATGGCAACCGCCACGATTGAGCTTCAAAATTCTGCTTCTTGGTTTTATCTGAAGCTCAATATTAAACCTTTTTCACCCACACACACTCCAGGCTGCTGATTCCAAATTTTCCAGTTTTGATAATCAGTGATGCCTGTGCTGAAATAAATCCACACAGCTCTGTTACTTTAACACGTGTAGATAGATTTGAGAAGCTGCCCCTGAGTCACATCAACACTTGTCAACCACTGATAATTAACACTGAAAGATCAGGGATGAAATGAGCTGTGCAGTTTGCTCAGGGGATGATCTGACATTACTTTGTGAAAATATGAGATTGAAAAAGGTATTAGATTGAAGGAACAGGCAGACTCAGTGTATGTTAACTCAGATTTGGAGAGAGGCAGTGTTTGTGGTTTGTGTTTGGCTTCCCCAAGACGACCATTCTGACACTTTCTCTGCAGTTTAAGCATTGGTTTGCTGTTTTTCTAATCAGGTCAGTGGATCGTCCCACTTTCTTCCCCACCCGAGTGATCATTTATTCCTTCAGAATAAAACAATCCTTTAAAATCTGAGACCCTTTGAAGTCTGGCTGCTTGACGGCTGCTACATTTCGATATCCGTTCTGCAGATCAGCGCACGGAAAAATCCACAGGAGAGGAGGACAGGAGAGAGAGAGGATACGAGTTTCCACACGGAGCAGCACAGAGAGACGAAGTGCAGCAGAAAAAGGAGAGCACAAAGAGCGAATTCACGAAGGAGGATGCAAAAGCGTGGGGGAGGAGGAAGGAGGAAATGGAAAGAATAATGATGAAGACAATGAGAGGAGCAGATGCAGATGAAAGACGGGATGATGATGATGCTGATGATGATGAGACGAAAGGACCAGTTAGAGCGGAAAAAAGAGGAGATGAAAGAAGAGAAGTTTACGACTTCCTCCAGCAGAAACATTGCACTAGTTCCCCATCGTGGTAAATCATGTCACTTGGCTACATCCTGTCGGTTCTCAACTTCTCACTGGCCTGAAGGCGATAAACAGGCCAGCCGCCTTATTGGAAACAGATGTTGTGAAGGAGTGAGAGACGGAAACAAAGAAAGAGAGAGAAACTCTGAAAGAGTTTGTCTTTGGGACCTTTAATGAGATCCATCTGAGTGCTACTGGTTTCAGGTCCGCTTGTCGTGAAACTGAAGTTCTGCCAGCACACTCTGGTCTGATTACTTCCTACAAAACAAATTTGGAAACCAGCAGCGGTCACATCCAGAGTCTGTGTCTGTGATCTCAAACATGCTGAAGTTTGACTGGTTATTAGTTTTACATATCAATTACAAACCCTGTAGTAAACAAGCCACACAGACTCCTTCCCCTTTACTCAGACCACAGAAAAATGAGCCTGAACTGAGGTTTGACCTTATTTCAAGTTCGTTCTGCTTGGCTTTTCATGCACGATGAACTGCTGTTATTATAGTCAACATTTATGTGTGCACTCATGTATTAATTACAAATAAGTTTAAGTTCAACCGTGGGTGTTTATGTCTCTTTCTGTACTGGTGTGAATGATGTCTTGGTGTTAGGTGGTGTAAGCAGGGTTCAAATGACACAGCTTTAAAAGGTGTAATCACTGTGGTTCAATCATTTACAGGGACTTTTGGGATTTAAACTTTGGTATCAGAACACAACATTTCAATACTTTGATTTATGACAAATTAGGAAATTTGAACAATGCAACTATTTTTTCACAAAGACGCCGTAGACACGTGACATATTATGCAATCTCATGCCGCTCGCTGCACCTTCAAACAACTGGATTTTAATGCTGTGCACTAAAATAGTAAATTCCTCTCTTCATTTCTTATCTTCATACATGCAACTTAAAACAGTCTGCAGGTAAATGATGTTGAATTAGTTTGCAGAGTGTGGCTAACACTAGAAGAACTAGCACCACCACCCTTCTGCAAAGATATGCAAACTAATACTAATGTGTAGAAGTAACCTGTATCTCAGGTCTGAGAGTTTCATTGCATTTGGAAGCTTCAGACTTTAAATTTTGTCCCTTTAGATAACTTTGATAAGCCTCCTCCCGCTGTCCTCTGTGTTTCCCCGAAAAGAACTATTGATTTCAGTCCGCTCGTCAAAAAAACAGAAGAGAAAATCCCCTTCTCCTCCTGCAGCACGGCTCATTTTCAACACAACAGCAATTGTCTTCCGTGTCTCAACCTTGTCTATCTTGTTTAATCTGCAGTGAGCCAGCGGATCACTCCCTTTTAATCCAATCAACATCAACTCTCACATGAGGAGTTGACGTGAGGATAAGGCAAGTGTTTGCACCGAAACACAATCAGGCAGGATCACATTTTTTAACCTCACAGTAGGAAACGTCTCTCTAAAAATAATCCAAATGAGTGAACACTGGACGGCACTGTAGGACTGCTTTTTGTTACCCAGTAGGCCTTTAAACTCGGGGATTAAACATAGTGTGTTTGATGGTTAATGACTAAAGTGTTATTTAACAGTAGTTCACCCTTCCCTGTCTGCTGACCCACAAACACAGACCTCACCTCACTGTGCACCAGACTCCCTTCATGTTTTGTCTGATTTTCAGAAATAGTCTAGTTCCATAAGCAGGCTGTAAAAGAAACCTCCAGCACAAACAGATGCTAACACACATAATGACGGCTGCAGATAATCGTGCAGAAGAGAGCGCGCGCAGGCTCAATTTCAGTGACGCAAACCTCTCCATGTCCGAAAAGCACAATAAATATGTGGCTGTTACCAAACAAACTGGTGCACCGGTGAAAGTAAACAGAACCTAAGTGGGTTACAATCTTGGTTTGAGCCTTTAAACTGATTAGAGGACAGACGAAGACAACACTGCATCGCACGTAGCGCGCACAGCACAGCAGAAAAAGTCGCTCCAGCAGCAGCAGGAAACTGCATCCAAATACCAAGAAACAGATAATAAATCGGCTGGAACAGATGCTGCCTGTCGTTAATGCTGAACCCAAAGAGTGCAAAACAGAAACATGCAAAAGAAGTGCACATACCCATGTTTTACGCGCTCGTGCAAACTGGCCCTGAGACAAAAAAAAGTGACCAAAAAACTTCCAGATGATGTCCACAGGTTGTTTGGAGGGGGCAGCATGCAAACAACTGGACGTCCCGTTTGGGAATCAGGGGGAGGTGGGGTAGAGGGGGTGACGTCATGGCCAGGCTAGAAATGGATCAGACTTCATTAATCCCCAAAACACTCCAAGTGCTCTTATTGGTTCTTGTCAACTTTATTTAAAAGTCAACTTATTAAGCCTGCAGTCATTTTCAGTAACAGGAGGAGTCATTCGTATTCATTTAATGTTTCTTTTCCCAGAAATGTATGATACTCATTACAAAGCTACGGAAGCCCTAAGTGGCCATACATCCATACCTGATCAGTAATGTCTTCAGGTTGTGTTTCTTAATATAACACTCTGCTTCAGCAACCAGTGGGTGGCCTAACTTTGACTATGTTTTAAAACAGTTTTACTTATGTGGCGAGCAAAAACAGCAGAGAGAAGAGGTATTTGATTTGTCCACAGGGGGGCGCCAATATCACACCAGCTATTACTTCCTCACAGGAGCTTTACGACTAAATCAGACGGTTCAAACTTATATGACGAAAGGTTAGAGGCTAAACTAGTCGAGGTGAGATTACTCAAACTTTTCTGTCGTATAAATCTGGTTTGAATTCTTCCTTGATATAATGTGCAAAAATTAAATGTCAGACTGGAGCTTTCAAACCTAGAAGCCAACATGTTTAATTAAAACATTTCTGATCTGCTAATGCACGGCCCTCCAGCTTCAGAGTAGTTACATAATTACAGAGAGGAACTGAGAAATGACGACTGACAACGCTGGTTTTATCCCAAACATAAAACACTTTATTATAAACAGAATTTACATTAAAATACATTTCCATCTGTTTAAAAAAAGAAAAGAGAGGGTGCCATGCCGTGTGCTGCGAGCACAAGATGAAAGAGAATAATCACCGTCCCTCCGGAGAGACAACAAAAACAGCTTTTAACACGATGTCAGAATCAGAGAGGCGCAGTTTAGCAGCAACAACAACAATCAGTCTTTGTGTTTGTGGTTCAGGGGGAATATCAGAGGCAGCCATGCGGGAACACTTCTCTAAATTTGAGCACGGGAAGAGGGTCGGAAATGTTTTTGTGGTTAAACTGAGTTGACAGGCATAAGAGGAGCTACTGCAGCATGTAACATCACGAGCTGGAGGGTAAACAGAAAGAGATTAGGAGGAACCACGCAGGCACATGTTTGAATATATTTACATCACCTGCAGCGCTGCTTCCTACTGTACGTCTGACCCTCACATGACTTCAGTTCACCGTGTTTTAAAATGAAAGACAGGTAGAATAGACGACTGTGCATGAGGTGAAAGTGCTGCTGATTGTCTCACAGCCATCACAGCTTCAGCGGGATGACAGGCCAGTACTTCGGCTGTTTGCGGTCACAGTTCCTGTCAAAAGTGAGCTGCATCGCTGCCTCCATGGCCATGATCTTAGCCGAGTCCTCGCCATACAGCTTCTGCATCTCCGCCCCTCGTCTCTTGCCGGGTCGCTCAAAGGGAGGAGCGGCACTGCTTCGCCAGGAGACCCTGTGCAGGTCCTGGTCGGCCGGCACGTAGCTGCCGTGCTCCTCTTCTTCCAACTGCTGCTGCTTCTCTGCAAGGACACAGAATCCGGTTCTTAAGACACACACCTCCAGATTTGACTTTTCTTTACATCATGCAAAATGATTCTTCACTTTCACCACATCTAACCCTGTGTTGTCTTACTCAGCTCTTCTCTGTGCTTCTCTGTCTGCGCGAAGTACTGCCGAAGCTCCTCGCTGATCTCCATGTTGCTGACGTCACACTCGATCTCACTATCAGAGCTGCCCTCCTCCTCCTCCTCCTCACTCTCCTCTTCCTCCCTGTGCCAGTCCGCGTAGCGCTGGTGGCCGCTTGGAGGCTGCTCCTGGCAGAATCCGGGGCCGTAGGCGGCCTCCAAGGCTTTTCTGTAGGCACGCCTGTGTCTCTGGTGCCAGGCCATGGCCTGCTGGTAGTGCTGCCAGTAGCGGCTGTACACAGGGCTGGAGAACCAGGACATCACGGTACTTATGTTCTCCTGCCAATGAGAGGGATCAGGACAGTTTATGCTGTGTCATATATTATTCAGTTTTACATCACTTGATTTTAGAGAGGGGTGGATGATACCAAAACTCTGAAGCTTGTAATACTTTAGTGCAATGCTTCACAACAGAGCGTTGAAGTGTGTGTCAGAGATGAAAAGTCACATGACTGAAAGAAAGCCTGAGAGCTTCGTGCGGCTTCATACACCCATTACTATTTGTTTTATAATATTAGATGGTTTCAGATTACATTTAATACATAATGGGACACTTCTCCACAAATTAGAACAAATTGACGTCTGAAAAAATGAAGATATATCATAAGAAAGATCCAATCTGTGAGTTCTTTTTGAGAAATCTGTAAAAAACAAACACATCATAATATCATGTGACATCTGGTCCCAACAGGTGTGTGTTTTCTCTTCCTCTTCCTCGTTGCATGTTATAATGTAATGTGTGATTATAAATGAATTGCATTGACTTACCATGATGCTAAAGATGCTGCGTTCAGGGACCTTTTTCTGCTGCCTTTGCTAAAATCCACAAACCACCTAAACCAGAGAGAAACAGGATGTTTACATGAAAAGCTGACAAACGCAGAGTGTTTTATCAACAACATTAAGCTGGAAGTCGCTCTCAAACATCACACAGACTGTCTGCATGTGGTCTGCAGGAAGCAGAGCAGCGTGTTGACATGTTTACAACAAAAAAGGATGCAGAGCGAAATTTAAAAACACAGCCCAACAATTATTATCATAATGCAACATAAAGGGTAATAATTAATGTTACCACTGAGTCGCATTAACACGCTGAGTGCCTCCTTTTTTAGTAATGTTTACCTCTGTGATTTCAGGTTACTTCCTCAAAGAAAATTACCCAGCAGCCTTAGAGGCGGAAGTACAAGCTGACTACCTGGTGCCATCTAGTGGACACAGTGAGAGCACGCAAACTATCTATCTATCTATCTATCTATCTGTCTGTCGGTCTGTCGGTCTGTCTGTCTGTCTGTCTATCTATCTATCTATCTATCTATCTATCTATCTATCTATCTATCTATCTATTTTTCTATCTATCTATCTATCTATCTATCTATCTATCTATCTGTCTGTCTGTCTGTCTGTCTGTCTGTCTGTCTGTCTGTCTATCTATCTATCTATCTATCTATCTATCTATCTATCTATCTATCTATCTATCTATCTATCTATCTATCTATCTATCTATCTATCTATCTATCTATCTATCTATCTATCCGTCCGTCCGTCCGTCCGTCCATCTATCTATCTGTCTATCTGTCTGTCTGTCTGTCTGTCTGTCTATCTATCTATCTATCTATCTATCTATCTATCTATCTATCTATCTGTCTATCTATCTATCTATCTATCTATCTATCTATCTAACAAAATTACAAACAATTACAGAATAATAAGCTTCAATGTTAAACTAACAGAGCTGAATAGAAGTATAGAAGAAAGAAAATATATGAATAATAAAGAAAATAATGATAATAAAAATAACAGTAATAATAATATTAATATAATATCTGTCTATCTATCTATCTATCTCAAAAAGGGAGTTATTTTGGTGTATGCATTTGATATTTAAAAATATTTACAATTTTATGATTATAAAATAAGCTCATCATATTTTATTTTTTAATTGGAGTGCAAAATATATGATATATATATATATTCTCTTGTTCTGCCTGCCTATCTACAGTAGAATGAGATACTCAAGCCTTCCCTCCTCCCTCCACTAGGTTGCAGTAATGCGCCTCAAACTCTAGTCACCGCCCACTGATAAGCAAGAAGAAGAATTCAAAATTCAAGGAGCCCTTTTGTTTGAATGGGAGCTGTGGCCTCTCCTGGTGTTTATCAATCAGTGGTTACACTTCTGCAAATAAGGGTCAGATATTGATAACTAATGTCTGGCTATGTTTTACTCACAAAGTGTCTTAATGAGTTTAAATATAAAACACCAAACTGTCTGGATAGTGTTTTAGTTTTTCTTTTAAGACAAATCATACACACATGGTCGAAGTTAGGTTCCAAATACCTGCTTCAGGTAAATGTGATAGCTGGCTACCCTGGTCATTAAAACATGGTCTTGAAAAACTGGAGATGAAAGGTCAAACAGCCTAACACCATTTTGACCTTTTTCATGTAATAGGTTGTTTGTGAGTATTCTGGGTTTAACAGCTATCTTACTGAAAAGCCAGACTCTTATAGGTTCTGCTGTCAGTAAAAACCTTCCTCCATGAACTGAAATAACGGTCTCTTTTTATTCTGTCTGGTTTACATGAAGGAACTAAAAGAAATGATGCTGCTCCAATTAAAGAATGCGGCCCTTGAGGTGGAACTTTACGTCTACAGGGAAAGAGCCTTATTGTCTTACAAAGGTAAGTGTCACTCTCTTGTAATGTGCTTCAGTCTAAACATTGTTATAACCATCAAATTGAAGTCATGCTATTGTGTTTTCTACATCTATTTGCGAGCAGGGCCAATAACTGGAGTCAGTTCATCGTCTGTAAACAGTTTTAATGTGAGGTTTGGGTTTGTCAGGTTTGGGGTGGACAATGTGGTTGGAAATGCTGTGAGGGCAAAAGCAAAATTACACTGAATTATTGCCTTGCAAGTGTGAACCAACAGGGTTTCAATGTTAAAGTTAATTGAAAATAGGGAGAGTAATTACGTCAGAACATCTAAGACCATTCCTATGTATTCCTAATGTCATTGTTAGTGCAACGGTGAGGTTTCTATTTTATTTTACCTTCACTAGAATGAATTTTATTTGATCACAGTGCGGTCAAACCTCAGCATTTCTAATCCACCATCATGCCAGGGAGGACGGCACTGTGATATTTTCAGCAGGTGGTGCACAACAGAGTAGTTTTGAGTGTTTGAGTGCTGAGAGACATATTTGACTGTATATCTGGGTCATGCTTTGGCTCCGGGCTTCAAAGCTTTCAGAGAAAATACAAAAAGACAGATGTGCCTTTTCTGAACACGTTCCCTCCTTTTGTTGGATGTGTTAACAAAAAAAGGATCTAAAAATAGAACAAGTATATCCTCTCTTTCAGAACATGGATTTCTGAAATGTAGCATAAACCACTGCTTTGAATATTACCACATATTGCTGCATCAGTACAGTGTTTGACATGCATGCAGTACTCAGTAATTGTAGGAAAGTGCATTGTGGATAATTAAGGGTGCAATTTCAAAGTCTTGACTTATAATTTCTATTCATTTTCTGCAATTATAAGCCATATCTATATCTGTTTACACCTTACATTAAAGCAGAATTATCAGTAGACTGATTTTTTATTCTCAGGGGAACAACCTAAATGCTGTTAAATGTAGGTCACACAGAGCAGTGATGTACAAACAGCTCCCTCTGCTGGTGAGCTTTGAACATAACACTCTTATTCTGTTATCTCTGAGCCTTTCAAGCATTAGTGTTCATCTTTACAGTGTAGCAATCAGCAATCAAACACCCCCAGGTTATACAAGGAATAAAATCTTCTAAAGGTGTCTTAATTTAGGATAGCAGACAAGTACAACCAACATGAAAAGCAGTCGTGTTATGCAAATAATTTTCATGCTCGTCTCGTGACTGAATCTTGACCCACTTTCCTCCTGCAGTCACTTTTTTTTGCAGCGTCTTCACCACAGACACTGAGGTTTCGCTGCTGAGAAACAAAGCCTGTGTCTGTGCAAAGCAAATTCAAGTTGTCCTTCCAAAACAAGACTCAGCAAAAGCTCTTAAAAAACCTTGAATATAAAGTTTTCAGTGTTGAATAAAGGTTGAAATGTTAACCTCATGCGTCAGTGTGCTGCTTGAAGGGAAACTCCTTGATTAAACCATCAATGCAGCAGGAGAGGGGGGAATACTCGTCTAATCTTCTACCTTTTTATGTCCTGTAGCAAAGTCTGTCTGACCTGTATTTACCCGTCCCACTCTGCAGACCTCTCATGTTTGTGTTTCTGCTTTAACTACAGCGAGATGAGGCCTGCAGCGACTGTGCAGCTGGGACCAAGGTGGTGGACATCACTGACTTCCTGTGAAGAGGTAAGACGACATCATACAACGTTCATGCATCAGTCTAAGGCCTCGTTGTTCAAATGTTTGATCTGGGATGTGATTCTGGTGATTGGCTTACAAGTCTTGTGCATGACTGCCCTGTTTTAAAGAATGAATCTGATGAGTGCATCAAAAGAAAAATGGCTGACATGAAGTTCACATCTTGTTTCTGTTAAACAGGCGTCTTCTCGGGACTTCTCCTCGGCTTGTCCTCGCCACCGAGATGAAACCCTGCATTCAGGATCAGGCGCAGCTCTGGGAGGCGATGGCCGGGTGTGACAGGACGAAGCAAAGGTCAGACTCATCACAAACACGAATATTTATAGACTGGAATACAGAGAGCTGAAATAATGCCATCTTTGTCTTATCTTTCAATCCTTTCTAAGCATACTAAATAAATGTATATGCCTATATTGTGTCCAAACAATGGGAGAGATCTGCTGTGTGACCTAAAAAGATAAACGCATGAATTAACCAGTCTTTATTTATTTATCATTCAATTTAACTTCAGACCTTTTGTGGCTTCTTGACGTAGCCTCAAAGCCTTGCACTTTTTAAAAATAGATCTTCCTCTGCAGGGATACTTTCTGTTTACAACATCTCCTAGTTATCTTAAAAGCAAGGTTTGGAATTTATTTGCCAAAAAATTGAGGTTCTGCAGCCTCTTAGTTTCTAGCCTCTTAATGCAGAGGTGGAAAAACACCAAAATAGACATGGTGAGCGCTCCAGAAGAATCTGCGCCTGTACCCTACTCCTCTGATCCAGAATATGTTTTCACTATCTGGGGCCTCTAATATGAAACCTTCCAAGTGATTATGTTCTGTCAAAATTTAAATGCCTTACAGAAAATCCTTACAACTCCTCTGGTGATCTTTGAGCTACGGTCTGAACGGCGTAGGAAGGCCTGACTATGTGTCAGCCCTCAGATATATTCATCTTTTTGTTGTGGGTTCCTCAAACCTGTACATACTTACAGTATGTACTGTATCTTTGCTGTTGACTTGGGTTCACTCCTTTTTTTGGTGGTGATGGTAGCTTTGATATCCTTGAACCATATGAGTTTCAGATTAAAAATCTGAGATTGTTGATATCAAAGCTCCTGTCTTGCTTACAGGGAGGTTGCAGCAAGCAAAAACATAAAAGCAGAAGCAGACATATCTTCAACTTCCTTTTAAGGAGCATTTACTTCAGTCCGTTCCTCTGTGATGGTTTGAGGTTTGCGTAGTCTGAAGGTGCAAAGGGGTGGTTCTGTCCTCCTACCTACGAGATACTTCACTGTATACCCAGAGCAGCTCTTCAGCTGTTGTTTAGAAGGTTGATCAGAATGGACGGATGGAAAAGGTTGGCTCTGCTGCTGCTGATGTTGACTCGGTGCATCGGCAACAAAGGTACAGTATCAGTTTTTGTACTTCAACGTATCTAAACATTGTCCGTTACTCTTTGTCTCTGTGATTTTTTATCATTTATGATTCCCGTGGGTTAAAAATGTGGAACTAATATAAATGCATTTATTCTAGTGTTCGTGTTTATTGCAGTGACTGTTGTACATCTTGAGAAAACCCCTGGTCCAGAGCCACAAGTCACGCCACTATGCAGCAACTCAACTCAGAACATCGTCACGCTGATCGTTTGCAAGATCAGCATGAGCCGGGGGAAAGACTGTCGTCTGACGTATCGACTTGAGCATGGCTTTGAGCATGAATGTGACTCAAACGTCCGACTTATGACGGAGAATCAGACGATGTTTCTGGATATAACCGGTTTAACACCAGAGGATAGTGGGAACTACAGCTGTGAATGTGTACACCCTGCTGGAACACAGACACTCCATCTCAACATCACCATGCGAGGTAAATACTTATAACCCTCATAATATAATACACCTGTCATGATTTGATCTGCCTTGTGTTTCATGCCTTGTCTCCTCCCTGTCTGCCCTACTGTATGTCTTCCTTGTGTTTAGTGACCCATGCCTCTTGTTGTGTATTTTTTTGTGTGTCCAGTTTAGTTTTACTTCCTGCCCTTGTGTGTTTCCCTTCTTTTTTTGATCAACCACATTGTTTCATCTGTGTTAATCACTCTGTGTTTGCTTTCTCTGTTTCCCTCTGTCCTGTGTTGCATCATTGTAAGTCGACCTTGTGATCACCCCGTGTTTCCTTACTTGACCTTTATTATTGAAAACCTTTGCTTTCTGCACGAGTCCTCCTCTGTTCTTCTGTACCGTGACACCAACACCAGTTCTACATTTTGAAAGGCACATTTTGTCTTTAAGTTGTAGGCGGTGAAGCCACGTGCATCTTTAAAGAAAGGCCTTTCATACTTATTGTAACTGGTGTAATCATCATCATCATAACTGGACTCATCCTGGGATACATCTGCAGGAAAAACCACCATCGGTAAGAGGACTACAAGAAACATGCCTCCAAATGTTGCATCCATCATACTTCTACTCAGCACAGTGAAGAGTTAACTTGTGTTTTCTTGTTGTTGTTGCAGCAACAGACGACAACACGACCGACCACCGAGTCCACCAGTGACGGTAAAGAGTCCTTACTTGTTCTTTTATGTCTGCTCTTCTTTTGCTTTAGCCACATGATTTTAAACTACGTGTTCTTTTGCAGGAACACGTAGAAGAAATAGAGCCGTACAGCACCTTCATGCAGAGAGACAACGTACTTTATTCATTCGTCAAAATGCCGAGCCGTGACACAAACCCACCCAGACTGACACAAATTTAAGTGGAGAGTAAAGTAATGAGAGAGAGAAATGTAGATTTATAAGAATAAAGTCAGAAATTTGTAAGAATTAAGTCATAATATTACAAGAATTAAAAGTGTATACATCAATAAATGAACGTATAAATTAAAATGTCTCTTATTCTCATGATTAATGGTTTGTATTTTGTCAAAAAGCTGCTAGGCCGTGACAATTTACACAAATTAAATACAACCTTTGTTTGAAACATCATCAAATTCCTCTAGAATCTTCACTTTAAACCTGCAGAATCACCTCATGCTGTCGTACTCGCAACATCTTTCAACTTCAGACCTTCAGTCCTGCTGAAGATTTTTATTTTCCATCATCGACTTCCTGTCCTAACCAAAAATCGACCCTGCGGCTTTGTCTGCTGTCTGCGTGATGTCGTGGATGCCTCTCCACCTCCTTCGCATTTCCTCCGCACAGTGATGTGAAGTGTGAAGACCTTACAGTAAGGCTAACCAGCAGAGGCCTTTTGTGTGTAAACATGTTGACTGACAGGCTGAGTGGTTTTACTTTCCACTATTCTCTTCCACCTTTCAATAACCTGAAAGCCTCCTCACGTGAGATGTTTTGTTAACAGTAAGAAACTCTTTAATAATTCACAGATTGCACTTCAAGTTTTTGCTCACAATGATGCAGTTAGTTGTCGTCTACAGGTTGCTTCTTGCTGCATTGTTTTTGCACACCAAAGTCAGAACAACTCCCCAACATGGAAAGCGAGACTGTTTGAGGAGTGCATGAACGCAGCATTACAAGGAGTGAAGTCAGTATTTAGGAGAAGTCTCCCCACTGATGCTCTGAAGGCATCAGTTTGTATTTCAGTCACACAGAGTCTGATCTTGGAGGTGAAGGACGTCATGTATTGAACTTTCTTTTCTGCACACCACACTATCAGCTCGTTCACATCATGTATTTTGGGTTAGAGTGTCAAAAAAAGAGATGCCTCATTGTCTCTCTGCTCTCTCATCAGTGAAGACTAAAGGAAGCTGACTGCAGCACTGCTGTAAGAACTTGCAGCGATCATGGATCTACATAGACTCTTGTTTACTCTACTTCTGCCAGTGTTTTCATGTTTCAGCTCTGAAGGTAGAGTAACAGCAGCTTTCATTGTAAATAACCACTTTTACAGTTTGTCATTTCACTCAGTTTGAGTTCTGCAGAATGTTTCCTGAGTCTTCTTCTACTGGTGCAGAAAAATAACAAACCTTTTCTTTTTGTTTGCAGTGACTCTCATGAAAACTATTGGGAATGGACCAGACATGACGCAGATATGCACCAATGACACTCTGGATTTCATCATATTTGTAGTTTGTAAAATCAGAACGGAGGGCAGAAGAGGAGAAGAATGTCGTCTGTCATATCAACATAAAAGTGGCTTTGAGCACAATTGTGGCTCCAGATTCAGACTTGTGACGGAGAATCACGCTGTATTTCTCCATGTGACAAGTTTAACCTCAGAGGATAGTGGGAACCACAACTGTGAGTGTTCACATGCTGATGGAACGTACATTGTGCACCTGAATATGACTGTGAAAGGTAAACACCTCTGTTCTGTCTCAAACTTTTCATCATTTTAAGCTGCTTCTTTAAGCATTCTGACACCCATACGTCTGTGAGTGTTCCCATCCTGATGGACTGTCTCTCAATTTTTCAGATCAACTCGACGGCAGCTTTCAGCTACTTTTTCTTTGGACTCCAATCTGCATTGTGATCGGTGTTTCTGCTTTGATCCTTGTGACTGGAGTTGTCCTGGGATGTGTCCTGGTAAAAAAATACTGCAGGTAAAACGTTCTCTACATCTTTGCATTTAAGCCTTGTCAAATTAGAGCTTCATCATGAAATGTATCATGTACATGTTTACTTATATTTTCACAGCAGGGATGTATGCTTTTGTTGTTGAACATGAAACATGACATTTGACATCTTTTCTTATTTTCAGACACAACACGAGGTCAGAAGCACCTGTGCCACCTGTGTCTGATGCCCCTTGCTCTCAGGTAGGCTGTATATACTTCTGTCCTTTATTAAACACATTGTCAGGAAATGATAACAGATATAGAGCAGGGTGTTGTGCTATTTACTGAATGTTCCAGTGCGGTGTCAGATGCTTCGCTCACAGTGAGGGTCTGTAATGTGTCTAAACAGAGCAACCACAACTCTTATAAGATGACCAACTCTCTTAGGGTAAAGGAAGCCTATTTTAAAACGCGGACCTTGATGTGCGTCTTTGTTTCTAGAATATTCAGCTGCAGAAATCAACACTGAGACACTGTTTGTTTGCTGCAGCTCGCCCACCTCTCTGTCAGCTCTAAAATAAAAAATGAAACAAAATATTGTGCAATTTAAAAGCCCTAACAGTGGAATAGGACAAGAGGCTTCTCTGAAAAAAACTGAAAAAACTGAAAAAACTACAGCTACATTTTCAGTAAGATTCAATGTTTCCACAGGACCAAGACGATCCAGATAACCCCTACGAAAGCCTCACACAACCAGCAAATGACGTGTATCATACCATCTCCTTACCGTCTCTCCGTCAGCACGACACCAAGAGCAACAACTCAGCGACGGCACATCTGGATAATCAGGACAGAGACGCTGGAGAGACGGAGCAAAGTTTGGAAATCTATGAAAACCTTTGAATGGAACTTTCTTTTTGAAAGCATGATGGTGTGGCAGGAGCCTGATCAGTGTAATCTATGTTAAAACAAGAGTATATTAAGCAATATCATGAGAGTGGTTGTTAGAGATTTCAAGCTGTAGATTTATTAGAAATTTTAGACCCAAAAACTTCCTGTTCTCCATCAGAATAAACTCTGCTCCTCAACTTCCTGACTCTGGTTTTCATCATCCTCTTCCTGCTATAGGTCTGATTCAAACTCATCATGAGACACGAGATAAGTTGGGCCTGTGGGTGGAGCAAGCACGTTCAGTGGCTTCTACTTCTTTGCCCCACAGGATACCTCATAGCCACAAACGCTGAGTCATACCTGCAGCCTGTAGCAATCTACTGAAGCAGTCTCAAACAGGTGTGAATTTGGCTTTAGTTTATACATAATGAAGAAGTGTTTCTGACCTCCACTGCTCTGAAAATGCTGTGTGAAGATGACACTCTGCTTTACTTGTGAAAGCAGTGTGGTCTTTGTGTCTCTGAGCTGCAGACCACAGTGCGCTTCGTCTATAGCTCTCAAGCTCAGGCCTCTAAATGTGTCACAGTCACAAAAGCATGTAGGTCACTTAGAAAGTGTCAAGTGACGTAGCACTTCCTCTTAGGCTCTCAGACATATGTAGATAAAATTGACTTTGGTCAAGCATGAACCTGAGAAGTGAATACAAGAAGGTGTTGACGTATGAAACCAGAAGCAGATGAAGGAGCACTTCCTCGCCAGCCGAGCGCTCACTGACTTTAGAAGAGTTAACAACAGAAGAATAGAGCAACAAGGTGGTGCCAGCCTCCGTCTGTGCAGGTTTTGATACATTTCTGTACTTGGCCTGCAACCGATTCTTCTTGCCCAGTATGGAAAAATGGACGCTGTGTTTTGCTCTGTTCCTGCCGCTCATCATGTGTTTTAAAAGTCAAGGTAACGTACAGGACATACTTCTACTTCTGCTAATGCTCCTTGTTTTGGTTTAAAGACAGCCACAGATCCTCTGTGATTTCTCTGGTGTCTTCTAGTCCCATTAATATATATATGTTTATTTGCAAGATGCAGAATTGCATAATAGCTTTTACTCAAACTAAATTTCAAATTTATGTAGTTTTCGTTTATGCTTGTTTGACACTTTGATGGAATCATTTATGGCTAGTAATTATCTTTGTTATGTCAATATTTCAAGAGTTTATCTCACAGTGTGCTGCAAGTTATGATGCATATTTAAGGGAGTAGGAAAAAAAAGCAATATAATGAAGTCATTCAAAAGTTCTCTGTTTGTTTGCAGTGACTCTCATGAAAACCATTGGGAATGGACCAGACATGACGCAGATATGCACCAATGACACTCAAGATTTCATCGTATTTGTATTTTGTAAAATCAGAACAGAGGGAAGAAGAGGAGAAGAATGTCGTCTGTCATATCAACATAAAAGTGGCTTTGAGCACAATTGTAGCTCAGGATTCACACTAATGATGGAGAATCACACTGTATTTCTCCATGTGACGAGTTTAACCCCAGAGGATGGTGGGAACCACACCTGTGAGTGTTCACGTGCTGATGGAACGTACTTTGTGCACCTGAATATGACTGTGGAAGGTAAACACTCATGTTTTGTATCACATTTGATGAATACCTGTACTTAAAGCATAGAGGTTGATGAAGCATACATCAAATAGATAAACCAAAGTATGCTTGTTTTTAGTTTTGCTTGCTTTGAATTGCAAATTCTAGTAAACATATTCATATCTAATGTTCATAATGCAGCAGCCTTTATAAAGGTGTTTCTATAAACTTTGTTGTATCATTTTTCTTAAGATTCAGACACAGACAATAGCAGCAGTTTCAAACAAATTCCCCTATTTGCTTTGCTGAGTCCGACTGTATTCATCTTACTAACAGCCGTCGTCCTCGGGATAATCTACAGGAGGATACGGAACAGGTAAGAGAAGACTCTAACTTCTGCTTGAGTGGAAACATTTGACTTCACGAGGCAAACCCTGCTGTGGGACTGTTTGGTGATGTTACAGCGGATGGTCTTTGGCTAGATCAGCCAATCACAGCCAATCTTACCTCACTGATACAAAGAGATGCATGCTTTTAGTGCAAGGTAGCTGCTCTGTGGTTATGTGTAGACAAACATACACCTGTAATAATGAGTCGTGGCTTATTACTTAATATGTCTTCATGTCGCATCAAAGCAGCGTTAGACTCAAGGTTGTGCTGCATGCTGCACGCTTGGGTTATGTATTTTAAGTACAACAGCTCAACCTCAGTCACGCTATCACACACTCTTGAGAAAGTGTGCTCACAGCAAAGGGTGCAAACACATATTTGGGGTTTATTCACTTTCACATGCAACATCAAATTGCTCTAGTCTTCACTCTTTCAGAATAACAATGTTGTGTTTCTTTCTTGTCTTGTGAGGAGTGAAACACTAAGACTGTAATAATGATTTATAACATCCTATTTTTGATCCACCTGACAGAAAGCTACCAGAGCCCCTACACAGCAGTCTTCCTGACATGGTACAGTACAGATTAAAATCTGAATTTGTGCATTTCATTCAGCTTTCATGCTCTTTATGAAATCATGTCTTTCTGCAGGAGCCAGGTGACATTGAGCCCTACAGCACGTATATCCAGAGAGACTGTGGGCTTTACTCCACCGTCACACTGCCCAACTGTAACACCAACAACTCAAACATCTTCACCGGAGAGGAGAAGCATGCAGCAAAGATTTTGTAACCAAGATTTTATCTGGTCATAATGTCTCATAACATGGAGCAGGTGAAGTAAGGCTGACTGTCCAGGAGATGGCACTGTCCTGCTTTGTGACCACTTTCTGTTTTCAGTGTCTCTTATCTGTCACTGTCACAGCAGGTGTCTTCAGAGTGCAGTGAGAGACTTGTTGTAATTTGAATGTAGAGTCAAAAAATCTATCTGTGGAATAAAATATGAACTCATTTTTTAATCTGAAGAGATCTGGGTTTTATTTCAACAAACACATTAGAATTAAAAAATAAACTTTTTATGTTTTTAAAACTTCTGTTAGGAACTTTGTGGCGATTTGGCGCCCCCTTGTGGACAAAGCAGTACCTTTTATCTCTGTTGATTTATTTCTGAGTCTTTAGAAAATGTAAAAAGTCCCATTTAGAGTGAAGTGACACCTCCCCTCACTCACGAGTTAAGACATTAAAAATCAGCATGAAGACTCACTCCAACTTAATGCTGATGGTCTCTTTTGTTCTCATTAAGAGGCATCAGTGTTACTTTCACGCAGTTTCATGAGTAGTGGAAAACTACCTACAAGAGCTTTAAGGCTTTAGCTTAAAACAGCAAGGCTGCATTCCTCCATGAGAACAATATAGCAGCCTGACGTTAATGTGACTTTACTTGGTATGTGTGTGAGGCTTGTCACAAACAAATCACTGCTTTGTCTTCGTGTTTCCTTGGAACTACATGTCTTTTGTTACAGAGCAAAAGGAAACCTTGAAAACAAACCCCTCTCTCATTGTTCTGCCTCGCTGGTGTTCCCCTGCTAACTCTGCTTTTAATTTATACAGCAAACACAAAGAGGTCGCCTGATCTAAACAACACCCCGCTCCTGCTTTGTGAGGACTTTTTCCGGATTTTACTCACTAAGCATGTCTGTAATATTTCACTTGCATGCACTGCATTTCTTTTTCCTGTTGTTCTCTCACATCCCTCTTTGGGACGGGTCCCGTATTATCAAGGGTCAGGGGGAGGGGATCTTCTCAGTGTTTTAAAGGGGGACTTCAGGGAAACGCTTCAGCTGATGGGTCAGTTACTGTCTGCACACGATGAAGGGCTTCTTCAGTGTTTTTTTGGATTGGAGGGAAGGAAAAGCACACTTCAGTCTTGTTCTGACGTAGATGTAATGAATCCTGCAGGACTTTGCTCAGCTACCAGCTGATATTGACACCGAGGACTCAATCAGCTGAGAGTCTCTTTCACTTTCTACATGAGCTTGATAAGCTTGAGCTCCTCCTGCTGCTCCTGCTGCTGCTGGTGGTTTAAACCCTTAGTTTCTGCTTATTTTTCCCTTCCTCTGTATTTTATTAAGATCATTTTTGGGCTTTTTATTTGATAGCACAATGTGTGTGGGCGCCTGCTCTTGCAACAGGACTAAACCAGCACTCCAATGTTTGTACACTTCAGCTTAAACCAGCTTTCTAGTTGGTGTTCTGGTCTTTGTAACATCTTGAGTCTGACTTGCTGACATGTTGTCTTTCAATGCGAGAAGGTGTTACGAGATAAGCTGAAAGGCTGCATATGCACATGCAAACATGATTCAAAGAACATTATCTTCGATAACTGTGCTGCTGCTTTGTTTCTCAGGGTGTTTTCCTGACACTGAGTGAGCTGCAGCTGTTTTCTGACTGACCGGCAGGCTGTGACTTTCTTCTTCTGCTGCCGCGAAAAGATTAAATCAAACAGAGAAGTGACCCGTGTGCCCTGAATAGCTGATACTTAATTTAAATTACAGGGAAGCTAAACCCCAAGCCAAGGTGCTAACTCTGTTTTTGGCATCACACGCTGGTTTGAGATTACCAAACACTTCAGCTGCCAGGTAGTACAGGTACTTTTCTCAGGTGATAAGTGGTTCTGAATCACCAAAAAATAGCTTGTCCACAAACTTACGTAACCTCTAACCAAGAAGAGCAGTTAGGTTCTTTCCTGCTATCATCTGAGGAATTTAAACTTCCCCCTATTCTTGTTTAGTAAACAAAACATAAAGAGGAACTTCATCACATGAGATCTGGGTTTATATGATGCCAAACAAACACATTGCATAATGGGTCTGGCGGAAGACACTCTATTAGCACCTGATCCTTTTAATTAGCTCCTGTTTGTTCCCTGTGTTGAAGAATCCAAAGAGAAACAGGACAGACAAAGAGAGCATCCTTCCCACGTTCTCTGAACAAGTTTCATTCTCAGAGTTTTGTTTTTATCTCATCGCATGCTTTTGACATTAGTCAGGGGATCTGACTCTTGGAAGTTGTCACACCAAAGAGCTATGAATGACCCCCTTACATTCATCTCATGTCTTCCCTCTTTTGAGGATATGACGACAAGATTGCATCATGTTTTCTTGGAATTCTGTGACACGTTTCACTGAGAATGACATCACACAGATTATAAGGAAACCCTGTTTGAGGCTGCAGTGTGTTTCCTCACCTGGATCCTTCGATGTTGATCACAGATAATATCTGCAGGTGGCTATTTATTCAGAGACATCTTGTGATCGCTTGCACTGCTAAGCGGATGAGAGGCTTCATTTAGAGTCTGTTGTCCTGGCTGGATTTTGTCCTTGCATCCTCTGGAGTCTTTTCAGGGTGATGATTTGCCAAGTGGCTCCTCATTGAGTCTGGTAGTGTCTGCATACTGTCACCTTTTCTCCTCTCCCTCTCCTGCACAGGTCAAAATCATCTCCTTGCTACAGGTGTGCAGAGGGTGAAGGGAAGCAGGCAGGAAGGTCTTTGGTTTGTCTGTAAGTACACGTGTGCTCTGTGCTCTCATTTCAGGAGGACTTTCCAATCACAAGGTGGGATCATTAATGTCAAATATGTATCACAGTCACACCATCAAACTCACTTACAAGGACTAGACTGTGTAGATGGATGGGAACTGATATCACACGCAATCTAAAACCATGAAATGACCACCAGGGAACTTTTGCCTCTGGGTTTTTCTGTTTGACAGCCTGAGTGTGTAAAGTACAGTAAGTAAGTGGTTAATACATTGCAGAAGTAAGAAGTAGTCATGTTAACAAGCTGAGAAAAGAAGTGTTATGTAGTAAGTCTGGGGTGTTATAGCTTGGATCATTTAAAGTAAGACTCGTATGATGAAACCCACATTCTGTATTCCCCCACCACATCATATCTGCAGAATGAGACCACTTTGATACCATCAGAATATGGTGTTTAGGTATTATTACGATATGACTTTTGCTGTATTTGAATGCCACATGATGTTTTTCTGTCAACTCAGTATTTACATTTTTTTCCTTCAGAATATTTTTTTCATATTTTTAAATAAAAATTAAATAAAAACAATATATAATAATAATAATAAATATTAAATTATTGTTGAATAACCCAAACTCAAAACAAACAAAATAATGTAAAATGAAAAGGTTATTTTTTGCATGTCATCTCTCATAGTGTTAGTTCTTTTTTCATCAATAATGTAAAGCATGTTCTTTTGTTATTATCTTAATTTTCCTTCAGGTGGACTTTGTTATTGTCATGCCCTTGTCACCTGCTTTAAGGCGGTCACATGAAATATGTCAAAAATATGCTCAGTATTTGAATGCTTTGATGACCAAGAGAGATGATTGGCCACCGATTTTGGTTCACTCCTGCAAATACTGAGTCCATATATTTCAGGATATGGAACTGGGGGAATATTTGAACAGAGATAGTTAACTTAAATAGCTTTAAATCAATCCTTCAGAGAGCTGACTAATGAGTTTCAGAGAAATGAAAAAGCCACTCCCACCCAGCTGATATTTAAAGGGATGCAGCAGTAAACTAAACTGAAAGTGTATCAAGGCTGCTACAGATCAACATGCTGCGAATCCTCCTCCTGACTGTCCTGCTCTTTAAAGGTAAGACATTTATATGAGACTGACACACTCTGCTGTATTTGAATAATCTACCTTGTTTGTTTTAGTTGTAGACATAAGAGAGAGCTGCATGGGGAAACTGTCATGTATTATATCTCTGGTTTAACTTACAACAGGAAATCATATTTTATATTCATCAAGTAGCTAAATGTGCCAAATGAGAAAAAGAAGAACAATATTTGGCTCTGAAGTGAAGTAAGAGTAGAAAGACAAGAGTTTCATACAAGTAACTCAGATCTCCACCTCTGCACAGTTAGAGATTGATATCATATGTTATTTAAAGCCTGTGCTCATTCACACATTGTCTTTATTTTTAGGATCAATGTCACAGATCACCAAACATGGCAACAGAACAGCTGTCTACGGCAAGGACGCGTATTACAGCTGCGCAGTAGACAACCTGACAGGTAAGAGAAACACTGAGGTCTATTAGTGCCAGTGAAAGAAAATCAATGATGAAAAATTAAAGGTACAGTGTGTAGACTCACCCCTCATCGGGAAGTGACGGTGGCTTTTAAGGACAAGAAGCTGCTGTGATGCATGATGAGTGTGCTCCTCTATTTGTCAGCTTCCACTCTCATCTTCTTTATCTTCCAGGCACCCACTAACTCCCCCTAAAATTGAGTCTGGTCCTTACTAGTTTGTCTGTTCTGGGCTACCGTAGAAACAGGACGCTGCATGATGGCGGCATCGAAATACACACTGTACCTTTAATGATGAAGTTTATCCCAGGTTATCATGGTTTTGAGGTTACAATGTGGGTGAATAGTCAAACTATAACAAACAATAAATACATTTCTGATTAAAAAATAAACTGACATTTTAGTCTTTTTACACAGCTGCTGATAAAACCTAAACAATTTAAAGAACAAAATAATTGTTATTTTTGAAACAATAAAATGTTAAGTATTGAGTGAAATTAATACATTTGTGAGATAACATATCTTGCTTTTGAGATAAAATATCATTTTTTAGGTATCAAGTCTGTATTTAGATAAAAAGAAACATTCATGAGAGTAAAAGTTAAAAAAATATATAAGATGTAAAATGTGTTGAGTTAGAATTATGAGATAAAAGTCATAACTTAGTGGGAGATCTCAAATATGAGACATTAAAAGTTAGAATTATGATAGGAAAAATTAAAAATGATGAGATAGTAATTCATAGACTTGAGATAGCACTCAGCCACATAACTTTTTATGTTAAAACTTATTTAAAGTTCTTGCATTTACTTTTCTTTCTGGCCCTAATGGCCTTCCATAGAATAATCACAACACACCCTATAATGATCCTTCAGTGATATGTCATGTCATTCAGCATTAACAGCAGGCTTCTTCTTTACTGTAAATACTGACTGGTTATTCTCCTCCCCCCTGACAGGTGTGCTTCAGGTCACCTGGCAGAGACTTTTCAAAGACTCTATTGAGAATTTGGCCACTTACAGCAACCGCTTTGGGCAACTAGTGAATACACCCTACCTCGAGAAAGTGGTCTTCACAGAGGCGTCTCTAAACTCAACATCCATTACTGTGAAAAATGTGACGTGGGATGATGACGGCTGTTATATTTGCTCGTTTAATGCTTATCCTGATGGGTCTCAGAGGAAGCAGATCTGTCTTACAGTGCAAGGTAAACAGCTGGATTTCTATATAAAACCTTTATATTTGGCCCTGACTTTGTAAAGTAGTCAGATAATCCTGGTTTGAATATCTCAGCCCTCTGAATGACCACTTGTCCTCCTCTCTCCATGCAGGAATATCAGAGGTGAAAACAGCAGTGCATCCTCCCAGCAGTGCACAGGAGGAGCAGGAGGAAGTGGAGGTTGTGATCAGCTGCTCTGCAACAGGTAAACCAGCTCCAACCATTCAGTGGGCCTCCCCGCCTGATGCTACGCGTTTAGACCAAGTAAAGACTGCTACAGTCGAAAACAGTGACCGGACATTTACCAGCAGCAGCAACGTCACCCTGCAGGTACCGTCAGACTGGAGCGGGTATGTGGACTGTGTGCTGAACGAAGGTGTGAGGGGACAGAGGCACGAGAGGATCCCTCTAATAGTTGGTGATGGAGACGTGAAGAAGAAGGAAAATGAAGGTATGCACTCTTTGTTAAAGTAATCTCTTTTTTGTGAAAAAAACAAATTGCAAAATGAAGACATCATTTTGTGTTTTGAAAGTCATCATTAAGACTTTGGAAACTGTCATAGGAGTAAAACATGTTTCCTCTTTTCATGATTATGACTTATGTAAGGGTTTGTCATTCTAATCCTTAATTTCATCATTTATGAAACAAGAAACTCTACTTGGTTTCTGTATCCTCTAGCAAACATCTTTGAAATGAGGAAACAACTATGACGTGACAACTAGCCACGTGTCCCTAATCAATCAAATCAATGACAGCAAATCCAGGAAGCCAGGAAAGTCCCTGACTTCCAGTTATTGGTCGGGGAGTCTGGGAAGTGTAGTGAAAGAGATGCAAGATGCCCTCCCATGAGACACCAAATACTTTCACTTTCACATAAACTAGGTTTCATTTACAAGAAATAAAAGCCCACGTCACAGCTGAGGAACTCATGTAGATTCAAATCAGGGGAGGTTAGGTGTTGAAATGTCTAAGTTTAAATTTACTGTAAAATTTCCCACCTTCCTCTTTCCAGGTAAATTAAATGACACAATTCTGATCATGACTAACCCTGTGTTTTTCTCTCTGCAGTGAATGGACGGTCTAAAGTAGTAGTTGCCATCGTGGTCTTCACTACAGTGGTTTTTGTTTTAGCCATTGTTGCTGTTGCACTGAGGCATCAAAGGTGAGACTTATTACATTATGTAAATAGGTGTACCTGTAATCTCCAACATGCATGATCTCATCTATGTGGAGTGTGCTCACATCATAATAAACCTGTTATTCCCTTCACAGGTTAAAGAACATCAGGAGGAATCACAGTGTCGTTTGACGATCATGTCTGTTTTGCATCATGTTATAGTGAATTAAGCTAAAACTTTAAGTTGTATATCTTTTTAGTTCGCACTGAAAATATCAGCAGCACTTTATTTTGAATCAAGATTCCAGCACCTTGAAAAAAGGAGCTTTTTGCAGTTTATTTATCTCTTCACTTTGAGTTCAAGCAACATGTGCAATAGTTAAAGCTCCTCAGCATACAACTCAACTCAACAAACCTGCTCGTCTTGAAAAAGAAAGTGAGCCAAGGGAAAGGAAGCAGTATGAACGTGACAGACTGGAGCTGTAGCACCATCTAGTGTACTCTGCAGGGATAAGAATCAATCGACAGACCTCAGCTCAACAATGAATGTGAGACATATTTCAACTTTTAGGTTTTTGCACAGGAAATTGACACTTCACTCCATGAAGTGATCTAAAACATTATAATGTAACATAAATAGAGATGTATTTATTTATTGAGGACATTGGTAAAGATTAATGTTTCACCTTTTTTGCACATTTGCACTTTCATGTTAAATGTTTTATGTGATCTTTCTCTCATACATGGTTTCTTTATTACTGTATTAATCTTACGAATGTTGTATTGTTTAACACACTTTGGCAAATCAATTGTAACAACAACATTGAATTGCAGTCTTTATATTGTTATTGTACTAATAATGAAAATAATGTCTGAGCTATTTATTTATTTGTGTTTGAAACATTAATGTCTCAAACAACGCTTTCATGTCATGACTGAGTTCACATGTGTAGAGTTTTATTTTTTTAATCTTGATTTAATATAAAGCACATGCATGATCATTTCTTGCAGACAATGTGTATTTTTTGTATAGATATACCTTCAAATGTCAGCTATAACTCCTCATATGTGTTGTTCAATTTAATTTATCTATAACCTGCATTAATTCTAATAGGACAGGACAACACAAACCTTCTTCTACAGAGAAATATAAATAGAATAACTTTGTGATAGTTCAACTTTGACCTGGGACATAGATCTTCTGTGTTTTGGGGTCAAGCCACAACATGTCTGCATAAACGAAACAGAAACCAAAATCCATGTTCGTTTTTCAGACTGTACCATTAAGTTTTCAGGGGTGCCAAACGCGTTACGCACAGACTTATGCGATGAATGCAAGGAACTCTACAACAACTGAAATGTATCAATTATTCATTAAAATTGGGTAAGTTTTTACCCCATGATAAGGCAGTTATTTGTCATAGTGTTGATTAAAACTTTTTGAAAATGTTAAAGCATGCCACGCAGTCTATGGTTCCACCCAGCACGGCCCACGTGTCCTATTTGAATTAGAAGCGCAAAATGCTGCAGGCATGGCAGACTACACACTTACTACACGTTTTCTTTGTGTGTTTGCAGTCTTTCAAAAAGGTAAGGAAGAGATTGCACAGTAATGTTTGTGTTTTAATTTAAAACAAGCCTCGCTTATTTTCTATAAACTGAAGGAACAAGCGCAAAAAAAGAAGAAGCGTCTTTTATTACTGATCTAATCTCTCGAAGACGGTTGGCGCTCTTTGAGTTGACATTGTTATCAACATCTTGTCATTATTTCATTGTATTGCCTGTTTAGCAGCTCCATGTATAAGATTTTGTAGCCTAATAAGTGGTGTGCTGCAGTTATGAATATGAAGGGGTTGTGCACAAACTGCACCCAATATGAAACAGTAGTTTAACACCTCTTAAAGCAACACCTGGATTACACTCAGTGAGTTAAATTAATATAAACTCAGGTGTTTAATCTCATTGATGAAAATGTAAACATTTCATTGATGTGTAGAGAAAGCTCATGTTTACTTTGTACATTGATATGATTTATTTATGAGGCGTTAGATTTTATTTAAGGCAGCCTCTATTAAACTGGGACCTTTCAAAACAAGAATATGAAATATTTATTTATTATAAGTGAATGTGTAATAACTTTATCTCACCTTTACATACCAGCTATAACGAGATCTGTCGTCTCCTCCAGGTCTCACCGCTCCCATACAAACAAATCCAACAGTGACAGCAGCAGCAGGAGACCAGGCCCGCTTAGACTGTCAGCTGATGGAAGCCAAAGACGTCCATCAGGTCACCTGGCAGAAGATTCTCCCTAGTGGAGAGAGGAATGTCGCCACCTACAACAAATACTTTGGCCCAAGAGTGGACCCTTACTTTGTGGAAAGAGTGGAGCTTAAAGGTGGTGGACTTGACAACAGCTCCATAGTGATCCGGGAGGCGACGGCGCAGGATGAAGGCTGCTATCACTGTCTGTTCAACACTTACCCTGATGGTGCTCTCACTGGGACAACCTGCCTGCAAGTCCATGGTGAGGACCTTAACTCGACACCTTAAAGTGACGACACACAACAGCACTCTCTAAATGTCTCCTCCTCTTCACAGAGCTGCATGGACCCTTCCTACATATCAGAGAATCAAACTTGACTGAAGCGGTGGTTGTTTCCTGCACGGCCACAGGTCGACCTGCTCCCACTGTGACCATCACCGCCCCTCAGAGAGACTTCTTTGTCTTAAACAACAGCTCCATCAGTGTCACCAACAACAACAGCACAGTCACTGTCACAGAGACGGCTGTGCTCTCTCGTGTCCATTACAACAGCACACAGGTTGGGTGTGCAGCCCAGGTGCTCTCTGCTCCTCAGAAAGAAGTGTTTATGATGATTCCTGAAGTCAGACACACGCCTACTGGTGACGGTAAGAAACACGTCCAGAGCCAAAGATTAACAGATCCATAAATACTTCATGGTTATGTTGTTATTTTCACTATTCTAGGTTTTGAAGAGGAATCTGAAGCTGGTAACAGCAGCCACAGTAAGTTCATGTTCAGTATCATCCCCTCTGAATTATTAACTGTATCATGTTCTTTATTAACTGTGTCATATCAACATTTCTCTTTTGTTTCCTCTCAAAGGTAGGACTCCGATCATTGCAGTGTCTGTGTTTCTGGTCTCTTGTTGTGTTCCTTTACTCGTCTTTTTACTGCTTAAACGTAAAAACCAGAGCAGGTAATTCTCACATTTTACATTTGTGTCTCAGTTTTTGAGTTGATGAATGTTTGTCCATCTTTAACTGTCCGTAAATCCTTCAGTCTGTCGCACGACGTCCTCGAGATGAAGGGTATTCCTCCAGCTTCAGACAGAGACCCTCACGAGTAAGAGAACCTGCTGATTACTGTAACATTTTATACTCAGTGTTTCTATCAGGTGTTCTGATGTTATGTGTAAATCATGGTGAGTTAAAAATGATTTTTATTGTTTACTTTCTCAAGGACTGAAGAATCTGTGCAGAATAATGCTTAGGTCAGACAATGACCAACTCCTGTGAAGAATCAAGAGAGTGAAAATGTGAATCCACCTGCTTTGACTGCAAGAAGACTGGGAATAATCAGATTGACATTGTTTGTGTAACTGTGAAAGATGATGTAGGCATTTCTCTAAGAACTGTAAATGGTTCACAGCTTTTATAAGAACCACAGTTAGATTATATTTTTTTAAACACCAGAAAATGTGAATAAACAAAAATAGTTTTTGAAAATATTTCATATGCTTTTTATACGGTGATGTTTTGTAAGTGTCATCTCAATGTTGGTTTTTGTATGACGCAATATAAAGTGTGTGAATGTTATCTTGTATTTTTGTACTTTGGGTCATAGAAAAGATTCCATCGTGAAAAAGAGAATTATTGAATGAACAAATCTGAATAATGTATGCGATCATTAACGAGGTATGTTAAAAATGTGTCATATTTCTTTAAATTTGTTTCATGAAATCTATATGATGGTTTTTAAAAGTATTAAATTTGCCATGAAGCAAAATGACAAGATCATTTGAAAAACAAAATAAAACAATCCTTCAGAATCCAAACTACAGTATGTTCATGCGGTTTATTAAATATGTTGTTTGTAGTACAAGTTCTAATCTGCCTCTTTTATTCATTCTTTTTTTTTGGTCAACTAAAGGTTACCATGTGTAGATTTTTCTGTCTCTAAGCCCAAGGATTTTTCTCCTTCATTTAACATTTCAATCAAAGATATTTTTTTGATCAAGTCATTACTCTTTCTGAGCTTCCATTTTTAATTTGCATTTGGAGCATTAAGTGAGAACAGATCACGAGGTCACTGCACTGTGAAAATAGGTAACAGTTTATGACTGCTATTAAAGGTCTAAAGTTCATATCTGCTCATATCTGCTCATAGACTCCACACGGAAAAAGTCATTTAAAAATGGCTCGTCGACGGACTGCATTTCTACAGATCATCTGTTTGTTCAGAGTTTTTCAGGAAGGTAAGAAAAAGATGATTCGGTCATTCTCATTTCTTAAAACTAACACTAAATCACGTAACCTCAGGCCAATATAGGCCTTTGTTTTTTCATGTTATGGAGGATCTTTTAAAAGTTGCAGACGCAGTACTGTATAAATTCCTCATGTATTTTTTACATGAAATGCTTTACCAATGATGACTTTATGAGTGATTTAGACTTCACCCTTTTCAAGTCACCACTAGCTAAATCAAGTCAGTTATTATAACAAGTTTGGTCTTCATCTGCTTTAAAAGTGTCTGATGTTTGACTGAGAATGAGCAATAAGGTCAAACAACCATCAAAGTTAACCAGTTGTATTGTTGGTGGAATTAAAAGTTAGGGGTGCCAAACGCGTTACGCACAGACTCATGCGCTGAATGCAAGGAACTTTAAACTGAAATGTATCAATTATCCATTAAAATTGGGTAACTTTTTTCCCCATGATAAGGCAGTTATTTGTCATAAGTGTTGATTAAAACTTTTTGAAAATGTTAAAGCATGCCACGCAGTCAATGGTTCCACCCAGCACGGCCCACATGTCCTATTTGAATTAGAAGGCGAAAAATGCTGCAGGCATGGCAGACTACACACTTACTGCACGTTTTCTTTGTGTGTTTGCAGTCTTTCAAAAAGGTAAGGAAGAGATTGCACAGTAATGTTTGTGTTTTAATTTAAAACAAACCTCGCTTATTTTCTATAAACTGAAGGAACAAGCGCAAAAAAGAAGAAGCGTCTTTTATTACTGATCTAATCTCTAGAAGACTGTTGGCGCTCCTTGAGTTGACATTGATATCAACATCTTGTCATTATTTTATTGTATTGCCTGTTTAGCAGCTCCATGTATAAGATTTTGTAGCCTATTAGGTGGTGTGCTGCAGTTATGAATATGAAGGGGTTGTGCACAAACTGCACCCAATATGAAACAGTAGTTTAACACCTCTTTATAAAGCAACACCTGGATTACACTTAGTGAGTTAAATTAATATAAACTCAGGTGTTTAATCTCATTGATGAAAATGTAAACATTTCATTGATGTGTAGAGAAAGCTCATGTTTACTTTGTACATTAATATGATTTATTTATGAGGCGTTAGATTTTATTTAAGGCAGCCTCTATTAAACTGGGACCTTTCAAAACAAGAATATGAAATATTTATTTATTATAAGTGAATGTGTAATAACTTTATCTCACCTTTACATACCAGCTATAACGAGATCTGTCGTCTCCTCCAGGTCTCACCCCTCCCATACAAACAAATCCAACAGTGACAGCAGCAGCAGGAGACCAGGCCCGCTTAGACTGTCAGCTGATGGAACCCAAAGACGTCCATCAGGTCACCTGGCAGAAGATTCTCCCTAGTGGAGGGAGGAACGTCGCCACCTACAACAAATACTTTGGCCCAAGAGTGGACCCTTACTTTGTGGAAAGAGTGGAGCTTAAAGGTGGTGGACTTGACAACAGCTCCATAGTGATCCGGGAGGCGACAGTGCAGGATGAAGGCTGCTATCACTGTCTGTTCAACACTTACCCTGATGGTGCTCTCACTGGGACAACCTGCCTGCAAGTCCATGGTGAGGACCTTAACTCGACACCTTAAAGTGACGACACACAACAGCACTCTCTAAATGTCTCCTCCTCTTCACAGAGCTGCATGGACCCTTCCTACAAATCAGAGAATCAAACTCGACTGAAGCGGTGGTTGTTTCCTGCACGGCCACAGGTCGACCTGCTCCCACTGTGACCATCACCGCCCCTCAGAGAGACTTCTTCGTCTTAAACAACAGCTCCATCAGTGTCACCAACAACAACAGCACAGTCACTGTCACAGAGACGGCTGTGCTCTCTCGTGTCCATTACAACAGCACACAGGTTGGGTGTGCAGCCCAGGTGCTCTCTGCTCCTCAGAAAGAAGTGTTTATGATGATTCCTGAAGTCAGACACACGCCTACTGGTGACGGTAAGAAACACGTCCAGAGCCACAGATTAACAGATCCATAAATACTTACAACAGTAAGTTCATGTTCAGTATCATCCCCTCTGAATTATTAACTGTATCATGTTCTTTATTAACTGTGTCATATCAACATTTCTCTTTTGTTTCCTCTCAAAGGTAGGACTCTGATCATTGCACTGTCTGTGTTTCTGGTCTCTTGTTGTGTTCCTTTACTCGTCTTTTTACTGCTTAAACGTAAAAACCAGAGCAGGTAATTCTCACATTTTACATTTGTGTCTCAGTTTTTGAGTTGATGAATGTTTGTCCATCTTTAACTGTCCTTAAATCCTTCAGTCTGTCGCACGACGTCCTCGAGATGGAGGGTTCCCATCCAGCTTCAGACAGAGACCCTCACGAGTAAGAGAACCTGCTGATTACTGTAACATTTTATACTCAGTGTTTCTATCAGGTGTTCTGATGTTATGTGTAAATCATGGTGAGTTAAAAATGATTTTTATTGTTTACTTTCTCAAGGACTGAAGAATCTGTGCAGAACAATGCTTAGGTCAGACATCGAACTCCTGTGAAGAGTCCAGAAAGTGAAAATATAAATCCATCCCCTTTGACTGCAAAAGAAGACTGTGGGAATAATCAGATTGACATTGTTTGTGTAACTGCGTGAAGAGGTGATACACAAATTGCTAGAAGTATGGTTCACTTCTTTTATAAGAACTACTATGAGATTTGAACTTTTTACTAGAATGTGATTTTTTTTATACTTTTTGATGTGTTCAATGTTTTTATTAACGTTTTCCAAGTGTCTCTTCTCACTGGTTGCTTTGTGTGACTTAGTAATGTGCAGTGTGTGTGTGTGTGTGTGTGTGTGTACTTTTTGTACTTGAACTCATTCAAGGAGCTAAAACATGACGCCCCTCGTATCATTGAGAAAACCATACTTGTCGCCCGGCTCTCTTGCTACAACGGCTGTGATAAATACTTGATCCTGATTTGTCAAAACTCTATAACAATGGTTGTGAATCTGTCATATCAAATCAGTCTGTGGAGAGGAGTCCGGCACACTTCACTTCAGCATGTTAACACTATGGCAAAAACTGTTAATGAACGTGAAGGGCTTTTTTAATATAACTCTTTTATTACTAATATTATTTTCTGATATTATGTACTTTAATGTGACTGAAAAGGGGTACCATGTTGGGATACATGAACCCTTACCTAAAGAATTGTACACAGCACTGTTGCTTGTTTTGAGAAATATGTCATGATGAAAAAAGCTGAAAATGTTGGACTAATCTCTGAAAAAGATTTAATAAGTTCAGTACGCTTGTTTTAAAACTACACTGTAGATGATCAACACCAGTTGCACCACTACTGTTGATTCAGATTACTTATGACCTCTCTTTACCTGCTACTAAAAACTCCTCTCCACCTGATTATTACAAATGAAGGCATTGTTTCTCATGTGCCACGTGTCATCCATGTGTTTATTTTTTAATGTCCCATCAATAAACCTCCAAATGTTTTTAAAGTTCTGTTTGTTTTTCATTTAAAGTGTTTCAATGGCTATATCATACTTTGTATTTCTGACTGATTGCATGGATAAATGTTACATGGCTTGCTTATTTTTTCAGAAAATATTAAGTGTTGTGGTAAATCTAGTTATCATTTTATGTTTTCACAAACTATGGCTAGTTTACATTGAAAGAAATTTGCCTAAATGAGTCTAGAAGCCAAACTATAGTCGATAAATGCTGATCAGCCATATCTATGACCACTGACAGGTGAAGTAAATATTGATTACAGATTAACACCTGTCAGTGAGTTTGAAATGTGAGGTAGCAAGTGAACATTTTTACCCTTGAAGTTGATGTGTTGGGAATCAATGGAAAGGGTGAGGACGTGAGCAACTGAAAGAAAAACGTCAGACCACACATCCCATGGAAGTTTCATGTGTCTTGGTGCACACCTTCTGACACACGTCACCTGCACTCACGTCAGTACGCATGTGCAGGTCCAGATACTTTCACTTTCATACAATTGGCGGGTCGATTCATAAAAACGGCAGAGATGGCTCTCCATGCGTTCGTGCATGTTTTATATGCATTGGGAATCTTTCAGGAGGGTAAGAAACATGTGATGCAGTGAATTTATTTGAGCGTGTGTACAGTATTACCCTCAAACTTAACTCAGCCGTTTGACGCTGAACGTCGTTGATGCGTATTTACGCGCTGCATTTCTGGCGGTTCATTTCAGAAATACTTGCGGCCACGTTCACTGTTTCATTTCAAATGTGTATCCTTACAAGCTCGGCTTCATCACAGTAATGAACTCTAGTATTATTGCCTGTAACAAACACATCAAAACAGTGATTCTGTTTCTGCCATTTGTGCGTAAAATGAAACGCTTTCCCTGTTATGTGAGTTAGAGGACAGTGGAGCATGCAGCCTCACTCTCATGGTGGATACCTTACGTTTTGGGGTTCAGTTAATGTTTGATGTTACATTTTTTTTATTCTGAACTGAGAAAAATCATGCATCTGCTATTTTTTTTCTCGAGAAAGCTTATGACAGAAAACATCTGCGCAGTAATTTTGCGCCAATAATTCGTCATGGCCACATTTGAATATGCTACTGCAAACTCACAGCAGGGAAGAAGCCATGAAATCAGCTCAGGGTAGTTTATCATATTTTTTTCATGCTTGATCCACCTCATAAAAAAAGCACATCAAAGTTTATGTTTAATTCTGAATCATATCTCCTTCTTCTAGGTCTAGCAGCTCTGATACAAACTGAGCGCACTGTGATGGCAGCAGCAGGAGAGCAGGCCTGCTTAAACTGTAAGCTGCTGAAATCTAAACAAGTCCATCAAGTCACCTGGCAGAAAGTGTTACCTGATGGAGAGAGGAATGTTGCCACCTACAACATATACTCTGGTCAAAGAGTGAATGCAGGTTATAAAGGTAAAGTGCAGTTTAAATATGTTGGGCTGCAGAACAGCTCCATAGTGATCCAGGACGTGACCGAGCAGGATGAAGGATGCTATCGCTGCTTGTTCAACACCTGGCCTGATGGTGCTCTCATCTGTTCAACCTGCCTTAAACTCTACGGTAAGAACTAGCTTTCATTATGAAGCACATTTAACTCATACTTGATTTCTTCTGCAACTTTCATCTTCATCATCTTGTATTTTCAGAGCTGCACGAACCCGTTCTCCACTTCAGAGAGTCAAACGTCTCTCAGGGGGTCATCGTGTCCTGCTCTGCCACAGCTCGACCAACTCCCACTGTCACGTTAAGAGTCCTGCATCATGAACTCAAGTCCTCCATCCACAAATACAGCAACGACAATGGTACAGTCACTGTCATTGCCACGGCTGTGCTGCCGCATCGCAATGTCAACAACACGGAGGTTGAATGTGAAGTTCATGTGCCACTGGTTGATCCAAAAAAGGTGGTTATGCCGATTCCTGAGGTCAAACTGGCCTCTGGTGATGGTAAGAAACGCCCAAAGCCAAAGATTTCTACACTTTAAATGATCTCATTCATGTTTCTGAAAACTCTGTTTTCTTCCAGGTCCTGAGCGTCAAACTGGATCTGAGGACATTGATCTTACTTGGGTCATACCGGTTGTTTTGGTCTTCCTTTTGATAGTTTTGTGCTCCGTTTTGTTCTCAGTTTATTTGTTCTGGAAACGAAAACAACTGAACAGGTACAGATGTTTTACCTTCAGCTAATCACTTGTTTTTTAAAAACATATTCTGACACTGTATTCCTAATTTCATAGAATAGCTCCAGCACCTGAAACACGCCAAAATACTGACCAATAAAAGACTTCAGCCTTAACATTAATTTGAAGGAGAAGCAAAGGCTGCTTTTATCATACATTTTGTTATCACTGACTTATCCAGAATGTTTCAGGCCTGCACACAAGGACCCTGAGGTGATCAAAACACCGGCAAAACCAGCTGAACCCGAGTAAGTGCAACACAGTGCACATGTTACTGTGACATTATGTTTAATAGGCATGTTCAGAAGTTAACTTAGATGTGTGTTTTTAATCTAAAGGATTAGATCACCTCTCCTCCAGGAACTGGACGAGCAGTCAGGTCCTCGACTCCGGACATCTACTGTGAAAAAGGGGAAAACCAAGGACCCCAGTGTGACACCTCCAGAAAGGAGCTGTAGACGACCTCTCTTCAATGACAAGAAGTCACCGTAACGCTTGGTGAAAAATGAAGAAGTTGGACCGAGACATAACTGTAGGACTCATGACTGTGACTCCAGCAGAGATGCGCTTCTGTATCTAGATGAAGCGTTAGAATCAATCCATTCAGACACAGCTCGTTTATGCTTTTCTAATTCTTTAGGAAATAGAGTCATAATTGATGCTGCTACATTAATCTTCAATATATATGTCTCCATTCAGAAGACATCTAAAAAGAGATGATGTAAATACTTGTGATTTTGTAGCATATGTTAATAAAAAAAAGATGTTTCCAGCCACTCATCTGTTTGCCTTGTGAATATCAGATAGTTCTCCCATCACTGCAGTGATTTGTAGCTGCAGTTACACACACTGGCCTCTAGGTGTCGCACATGCGCAGAAGAAGAGTGGAGGAGGTGTGAGCAGGATGAAGTGGGAGTGAAAATCAAGAGGCAGGATCTCGATACACCTCCTTCTCTGTTAAATGTTTGAAACATGGATAAGTGCGCTCCAGTTTCTCCTCACCTGTAGCACCGGGAGCTTTTTAAACACCAGGACTGAAACTGTACTTCATTAACATCTGTCAGCGGGTAAGTCTGAACACTTTGTGTTTTATAAAGGAGCCCAACGAGTTGAAATCGAAATAACTCGTGATTTTAAAAGTTTTTGCATTGATTAATTAATTAAGGAAAGTCCAAAAACATTATATTGACAGTGAAGATGCATGTTTTCATCTGTAAATAGCAGAAAGAACGTTTCCATTCCACAATAACTGTTAATATTACTCATTTTAAAAGCCTTTAACTTTACTTTTCTTGCATGCATTTTGTCAGAAATACATTGCGTGTGATTTAATGTGTTTATTTGGTAAACATTAGGTCGGTATTTTATAACTTCTGAGTTAACTTGCAAAGAAAACGACTCTCATGATCGTTATTGATCTACAAATATAATCCCCGCCTCATTATTCTCTTTAGAAGTTTATGCATTTAATATTTCTTTGTGGTAAACATGCAAAATGACAGATTTTCATCCCAGAGTAAGCTCTAATTTGTGAAAAAAAAACATTCTTCATGCACACTTAGGTGAAAATGTGCACTTTTCTACATTTGCAAATCATTGTATCATTTGTAAAAATTATCTGTATGTTTAAACTGCACAGAGAAGGATTTTCAACCCCTTAAATTAGCCTTAAACTAGTAAAAACCCATTCCCCTCATTATTTTAATGCAATATCGTCCTACATTGCCGTATTTCAAATGCATTTCATTTGTTTTCATGATTGCTCTGTGGCAAACATGCTAAGAGGAAAATTGTGTGTCAAAACTGACAGATTAACTTCTTTTAAGTTTGGATAAAATGCACATTGTATTTGTTAACATGTGGTAAACCTGCCAGAAGAGAGACTTTAACCTCTCAAAATAAGACAGAATTTGAAGGAATGCAAGTTTTATATCTAAATGTTTGGGTTAAATTGTACGCTTTGTTATATCTGTAAAGCATGTTATCAATTTTTTTTTTTATCATCTTCATGTATTAAAACCTGCAAGAAGAAAGATTTATGCCCTCTTAATTGGCTTAAATATATGTCAAGAAAAGCTTTTCACTTTGAAATAACATAAATGTGGCAGAGGTCATAAATTTTAACAATTTTCCTCTCAGTGTTCTGTTTAAGAAATTTCAAATAACATCTGTCTTCTGGGATAGAACCAGCTGTGGTGGTAAGAAGGTTTAATGCACATCTGGGCGCAGGTGTCCCGTCTGGTCTCAATCCTTTGAATATGAGATAACAAGCTTTCCTTTAAAAGTAATAATTTGAATACATACACCAACATCTTAAAGATTATGTTGGAGTTTATATTATGGATTAAAAGGCCTCAGTGTGAGAGGGTTTGTTGTGTTGTAGTTTTGTCAGACATTGTGTTCGTAGTGGAAAAGTGGTTTCACTGCTGCCCAACAGGAGCAGGCTGCATGTTTGAAGTCAGATGAGTTGGCGCTGTAAAAGAGCAAATAACACCCATAAATCTCTGAGGTCTGGACCCGGTGTGTGTTGTGGTTTAGACTGGTTTCTCTTGCCCAGCAAGTCCAGCTTTCATCCCTGTTCCCTGCAGATCTTCTAAACCGTGTTTCCAGTATATTCAGAGGTCATCTGGACGGACTTTTAAAGTAGCATCACAATTTAATGATATGAGTCAACCAGTGCTGGGCTTTACTCTGCAAACACACACCCTGAGATTACCTGCCTACAAACTCACCTTAATGACTAATACCTCATCATCTCTTGCAGCATCATCTGGCGACTGTAATTAGTTTTCTGGGATCTATGTTGAAATCTTTTTGTGGAGGCTTCAAAGGAGCAGCAGCTTGTTTTGCTGCAGGATGAGTGCAGATTTAATTGGGCGAGGTTTCCGTGCTGCACGTTAACATTAAAAAAAACCTCCACTACACCTCAGGTAACACTCCTTAAATCAGAAACACCCTCGACTCACTCATAAGTCCCAAAGTGATGAGTTTTTCATAAGGATTTTCGTGTTTCCCCTCCCCTGCTGAGCCAAGAGTGTAATCTTTGTAATGCTGTCACTGCTCATGTCATCCTCTGGCCCTCTCATTACAGCAGACAGTGTGCCAGGAAGATGCAGCCACAACTGTGCTGACCAACAACAACACCCAAACAAGTCACAACACTGGACGGCTGACAGCTCAGTAGGTCTGCATCACTCAGTCGCTGTGTTTTGTTTTTTTTCTCAGTCCAGTGAAGCCACAGGCTAGTTTGAGGTTTGTGGTTGAAGCCGACTCAGTGCTCTGACACTGTTTGTGTTTGCAGCTGCAGCCTGGATGTGAGAGTGGGTCAGCGTGTGAGTTTGTAACCCTGCTTAAGTGTGCGATGTGTGGACCTGTGCTGAGTCTGTGTCTGCTGCTCTGGATAGGAGGGATGGCAGTTCACAGGACACATGGTATGTTCCATTCAACCCCCTAAATCTTGATTTACGCTGTCACAGTTTGAGCTGCATCATTAAAACTCATTTCTGGACTCAGGTCTGGTCACAGCTCCCGCCAGTCTAACAGTCGAGGTCGGTGTTCCCCTCACGCTCAGCTGCGACATCACCCTGAACCCTGGTGAAACAGTACGGCAGGTCCGCTGGGTCAACAAGCACAAGAAGGTCCTGCTGGCGTATGAGCCAAGTGTGCCGGTGCGTGTCAGCATCCAGGACCCCGGCGTGCAGCTCACCAGCTCCGGCAATGACGCCTCCAGCATCACCATCGGGAGGGTGGGGCCTAGTCATGAGGGATGCTACCACTGCGCGTTTGACGTCTTCCCCACCGGCTCAGAGGACGCCAGGACGTGTGTGAGCGTCACTGGTGAGTCTGGGTTTGAAGTAGTTGGGGTTGTCTTGGTTTTATTTCCTTGTATTTCTTTTTTGCAAACATCTATGGTGTGGTAAGATACATAACCTAACACCTGATCCACAATTTGTCATGTTTTTCATGTTTTCAATCATGAAGCATCTCTGAAAATCTGTCTCATGATGATAAACCTGACTGCTTTTCTGTTTCTGTTCCCCGCCCCTGATTTCATCAAGAAAAACGTTCCCCAATAAGCATTTTTAAGTGCCTAACATTTGCACTTTTGTTCATGTTTTCCACAAAGTCTCCACACAGCACATCCTGATTAAGGTCAGACAGTTGCTTGTTTTCCTCCCCAGACCTCCTCTAAGACAGGAAGAAGTAGGCAAAGGTCTGAGCTCCAGAACCAGCAGGGGTGTCCGCACACTCACCCGGCTAGCCTTGGAACTTCCTCTTCTACTTTTTAATTGGCAACCAACCCTGTTTATTATTCCCAGACTGCTCCTGTTGCTGTGGCACCTGCACACAAACAGACACAAACACCACAGTGACACATTGAGTCATTCTTCCTCCTCCTGTTGCAGGTAAAGTCCGCCACGAGGGCAACAAGACGGCTGTGCACGGGAAGTCCGCCACCCTCTCCTGCTGGTACAGCCTCCCTGAGAAGGTGCACCAGGTGCTGTGGAAGAAGACGGCCGAGCAGGGCGACACCACGACCGTCGCCTATCACGCCAGGAGGAGCATCCACAGTGTGGTGGGGCAGTTTCAGGGTCGGGTTAGTTTGACTGGGACTTTTGGGGACTCTCAGCTGACCATCCAGGAGGTGAAGACGGAGGATGAGGCGTGCTACACCTGTGACTTTCACACGTATCCAGAGGGGACCAAGAGCTCCACCACCTGCCTCTCTGTGTATGGTGAGCACCACCCTATTCCTTGTCCCTGCTGATCTAGAAACAGCAACCAGCAGAACCCCTTATAAGCCTTTTTATTACCCTCAGCCTTCACTTCATCAACACAGATGAGATGTAGGGTAGAAAATTAAATATTGAGGCCAAGATTTTCCTTTGAATCAGGCTGTAAACATGTCAGCGGAGCTAAATTGTTCAATTGATGTCAGTCAATCTGTCACAACCCTCTCAGGCTTGTAAAATGGAGTTTATTAAACTTCTGTTGAGTTAAGGTTATGAGCCAGATGCAGTATTATTACAATAGAGGTGGAGAGGTCTTGTATTTGAGTCTTTTAACTGTCTCTTTAAACACTCCTACTCCTTTAATAATGCATCTGTCACCTGCCCTGTCTGAGACATATTCTCTCTTTAAAGCTCCTCAGAAATTATTTCTGATTCAGTGTCCTAATCCAAGCCGATGCACTTGGGTAATGCCAGTTGAGTAACTCTCTCTTATGAGACAAAACTCCACCAAAACCACATTAAAGCTACTGTAAGGAGTTTTTGAATGCTTCTTTATGACCCCCAAAAGAGCAAACAAGACCTTTAACAACAGGATTCAATCTATGGGTGATTACTTTCACTGCCAGGGGGTAGGTGTCAGATAAGGCAATTAACAGTAGCCTCAATAAACAGCCTTGTTTACATTTTTAAAAGCAAATATTTGTAATGAGTGATACATTTGCTTGTTTGGAATTTTCTACTTGTATCTGTCAGTCAGCAAAGAGATGAGACGTACCACTTTGTCCACAGGGGGCGCCAAAATCACACAATCCAAGTAGTTCCTCATAGGAGCTTTAATATTACATCCATACATTTTTACTCTGTCGTGAAAGTGGTGCAAACTGGTGGGTTATTTGTTATAGTTTGAAAAATGTTAAAAATGATTCAGGACAGTCCAAACTAAGTCGTGCTAATGATGCATAAACTAGCACAAATAGCAAATACAACCCTCCCGGGTGGCGCTTATTCATATGTTACCTTTGTTTTTGTTTACCAGATGTTGAGGCTCAAGTATAGCCTCAATCAGTCTCTAGATTAGCCTTAATAAAGACAGGTTCAAGGTCATTTCATTCCTCTATTGCTGGGCCAGCGACAGGACCGTGTGCATTCACAATAGAGATATATAGCAGGGCTGAGAGGAAAAGTGATTGTGTGTGCCTCCCATAGCAGGAAAAGGAAGCGCGGTGTGCAAACAAACCACCGGCGGCCCTGAGGTGAGAGTTATTCTGGTCATTAAACTACTGTGCTGACCTGCTTTTGTGACGCCGCTTCATGTCCCGGGACAGCACTTAACCCCGGACCATTTTTCCCACCACCGAGGTGCAAACCACAAAGTCAAGAGTGCGCCTCGCCTCGGCTTTGAGCTACCATTCCAGGACTCTGAATGCTTGTTGATCTCCTTCGTGTGTGTGTGTTTTTGGAGTGATAATGCGAGCAGAGGGAGGGAGGGGGTGTCACCAAGAGGAAAGTGGTGATTAATTTGGGAGGAAGCCCAGGGGATGAGTGCCTCACTGTTTCCCGAGACACAAGGCCCTCAGTTTGTGTGTGTGTGTGTGTGTGTGTGTGTGTGTGTGTGTGTGTGTGTGTGTGTGTGTGTGTGCGTGTGTGGTCTCCTTGCTCTGCTAAACAAGCTTTGTCCAATCAGACGGAGCAGAGATTCAGACACACACACACAGCCACACAGAGTCACTAAAAGCCGCTTTGCTTCTGTTTTCTGGCGGCCCGTCGGAGAACAACTTGTGTCATTGTTGTCCTCGGCGCAGAGATTGACATGCGATGTCTCTCCGTGTCCATTATAGAGGCAGAGGAACAAGCCTTTGCTCTCTGTTTGATTTGATTGGCAGGCCACGATTAAAAACAATCTGCCAGCAGTATCATGAAGATGAAACACAGCCAGATGAAACACATAAGACATAATAACTTATTAACTTATATTTATTTCTTCAGTTTTACCCAAACCAGAGGTGAGCCACGTGACCTCGTCCTCAGGATTCACTGAAGCCAACTGCTCGGCTCAGTCCCGGCCAGCCGCAGAGATCACATGGGACGTCGGCGGGGAAAACAAAACCCTCGGGCCGCCCGTGTCTTCTTCTACAGAGCAGGGCGACGGCACGACGGTCGTGACGAGCACGCTGCAGTTCCAACCTGGGCTGCTCAGCGATTGGTCCGTCAAGTGCATCGTGCATCATCCGGGTCTGGAGAAACCTCAGACAATTTTCCTGAACACAAATGGTGAGAAGCTCATTCTGATTGACGTTTTAGGATTGAAAGTGTAATGATGAGCTGTCAGATGTTACAGCAGCGTAGTAGATTTTATGTAGATAAATGAGTGTGAGTTGCAGTGAGGGAAGAAACATACAGAATGTTTCCTGTGTTGTCTCAAAAGGTTAAAAATAGTTCTACTCCACATTTTTGGCCTCTGAGGTGCAGCAGAAAGACGCCTTTTGTTTTCCTCACTGCTATTTCAGTCTTAAGTAATTATGGCTGTTTTGATGGCATCTTGAATCCTGTACTGTCACAGCATTCAGTCCTTATTCTGGTCACCTGACATTTTAAAGGATGTCATTTTAAAAAAGTGTGTGTTTTTGTGCCTCAGTGGGTCCTGCCATGGTCATCCTCCTCTCAGTGTGCGGTGTGGTCGCCATCCTCCTCCTCTGCCTGTGTGTGTGTCTCTGCAAGTGCTTCATCTGTACAGACGGTGAGTCCAAACTTGAAGCCTTAAGTTCACTCCTCATCATCCGTAATGACCGAGCAGAACCCAGTTGCTGTTTCTGTCCATGTTTGTTGAGGTGTCATTGAATTGAATCCACCTAAAACTGGTGAACACACGATGTCTGAACTGGCTGTAAGTCACGTCTTTACTCTCATGGGTTTCCGGAGGAGTTCTGGGATGTGCAACGTTGTAAAAGCAAATAAGAGCAGTCATCAAACATACTTGGATTTCCCTTTTCGTCCCTTTCCAGCTTCCAGTAGCTCAGGAAAAAACAAAGAATGTGAATAGGAAGCGTTTTGTGCCGTAATGTTGATCCTAACTGATTCAGAGTTAAAACAGAAGTCTGAGGTTTTCTGGGGAAGCTCTAAAAAAAACAACAGACAAAGATAAAACAGGCTTTTCTTTATTACAGGATCTCATCTTTGCCCAGTCTCGAGTGCCTTGTCATCGTAGTGATTATGATAAAGTGTTCACGGTTCTTCTGGTGAACGGGGAAACATCCTGGGAGTTCATGAGTCTCATGAGACTTGAGCAAAGACAGAGATGACTTTTGCTTTCTAAAGTTGTGTCTGATGCTCCTGTAGACAATGCTTAGAGGCGACAACAACAAAGATAACTGTCTCTGTGGTTTCACTTAACTTCACAAGGAAATTGAGCGATTGTCAGCTCCTTCTACCCGTAACTTGGTTTTGTTTCACTCTTATGGCTCAAGTTACTATAATTTGCAACAAAGCTGCAAAAACTGGACAAATTTAGCAACTAAGTTGGGCACCTAAAAGCCAAAAAAAACAACTATATTTTCCTCTAGAGTTGGAGGAGACCCAAAACAGAGTTCAAATACAGAAAAATTGGAGCTACCTTGTTTTGGGGGGACACAAATGGATTGTAATGCTACTTTTTATCTGCTGGGTGTGTTAATAAGTGAGTATTTGCCTTATCACTTTAAAGATAAATGTAATGTAAGCTAGTGCTTGGATTGAGCTGTGATCCTGCAGCTCCAAAGGGGTCAAGATACCCACAGAAGGTTATTTATTCATTTATCTGAGCTATACTTAATCAGTTATCTCGTTTAAATGATAATTGGTGGAGCCAGACAACACCAACAACACAAACTGGCGACAGGCACAGAGGGTCAATCCAGGCCTGATGGTTTTACAGTGCTGTCCAGCAGCTGACTTGTTGCTGGGATGAGTATCAGGGTCCTCTGGCATTCAGTAAACCAGAGTCCAGAGCCCTCATCGTGGAGTTCTCACTGGCAATACTTGGACAACTCGCTTTAAAAGCAAAAATAAAAGATATTCTGTGCTGTCTCTCATCTTGGGAAATGCAGAACCACAGAGGAAGTGAATGTGGTGAAGGTGCACGTTGGTAAAGTGAGAGTGAACAAGAACGTCATCAAGCCAACACATGCCTCACCAGTTTCCCTGAAAACTCTGAAGGTCAACAAACACGCCTCAAAGCTACTTTCCACACAGAGGTGTCAGAGTGGACACTCAGTCATGTGTCACAGACACTCCCTTGACCTGTTAACATCTTTCCCATGATTCTCTCAGAGTGTCACAGGAACAGCGTGGTGCCAGTGTAATGTGGCGTGTGGCCCGCCGCCCATTTCCCGGTTATCATAAATATCCTCGCCACCGAGGAGAGGCGGGGAACGGCAAACTTATCACAGCAATGACAGAAGCCTTGGCTGACGTTGGTGCTGTTGCTGCCGGCCAAACAAAAGTCCTGGAGGAGGAAAAACAAAAGTGGGCGCTGATGTTTCAGGGTCACGGCGATCCCAGGGCTCCTCTCGATTTGGTAATGTAGAATTTAGCTTTGGCAAACCAAAGTCACTGGATAAATCCTAATGATTAAACACATGCAAGTTTCCTTTTCCTTTCTTGACTTGATTTCCTTGTGCGATAACGCAGAGGTCACTCATTTCCTGCTGTCTCAAAGATGGAAACCCATTGACACACGCCTTAATCTTTGTTATGTCAAGTTCCGAAAACCAACATTGGCATCAAACAAATCTCGCCCATGATTTCCTAAATCCTCCTACAGATCTTTGACTCTCTTGCAAACAGCCGGACTTGATTGATAGCGTTACATTGTGACCAGATCTTGCTCAAGTATCTGCGGCCAAAACTCAGTGTGAGATGTCTTGGAATAGCTCGCAGCTGGGTCACGACAAAAATAGATTTTCTTGAAAACAAAAGCTCCAGTTTGCTCCAGACTTTCCACATTTCTTTGGAAGTCCTTCCTTCTTTTCCAACTTCTTGCTCCGTGAGCAGAATAACAAGTGGTTGTGCTGATTGTCTTGAGCGAGCAGCCAGAAGAAAAGACCCTCTTTTCTCTGTTTAATCCCTCTGATGGCGGAGAAACTCGGGCGGACATTAGGAGGCCTGAAGGAGGAGGGAGCAGAGGCTGAAGTTGAAAACCTGCCCAGTTGATAACAACACCCCCTCTTACACTGGACTGTACAGACACACACATACTGTAATTTCCAGGCTTGGACTGAACTGTGCCAGGAACTTTTACTGTGATGTGATTCAGACTGTAGTTTCAGGGAAGGAGCGGTGATGCAAAGTGTCTCAAGTCCTTATTTGGAGCGATTGTTGCATCTTTGTAAGACCGCTTCATGTTCTGTCACACAAATTGATGATCTCACAGAACGTGCATAATATAATTGTGGTAATGTATTGCCAGTTTAACCACACAGCCTGAAACTTTATCTCCATTTTTTAGATCAACCTGCTGACAAACTTGATGCACTATCATCTGTGCTGGTTTACATCGGGGTAGTAGAGCATTATAGCATTGTGTCACACATTTAAGCCTCAGCAAATCTGCTTCTTGAAGTCTGAAATTATAGTCAAGCAGGTCAACATATTCCGTCACAACTCGATTCAAATGTTCTTATTCCTAAGTAGTGCATGACAACAAGCCACATCACCTTTATCTCTCTCAAGCCATTGAAGTAAAACACGAAAGCAGAAGCTCCTCATAGAAAAACTTTGCGTCTAAATTTGGCAGTTTTTTGTGTTTGTTTTGGGCCTTAAGTGAAAAATCAAGACCAATACATTAACCTAAACTGAAACATAATTTAAAGTGTGTCTGCTGTGCTCTGCTGCAAGCCCACTGTGAACGGCTTGAAAAGTTTTGATGTCTGCGGTTGGAGCTGAACCCCGAGCTGCCCACAAAGGCTTTTGTGGCTCTTTCTGAATCAGTGGGCGTAATACAGACTCTGCCTGCTTCAATCAATCACGGCTGGGAAGTTGGACCAAGGCCTGAGGTCCTTCCAGTAAAATGCCGCCGGTCTATTTGGGTCCGTGTTTCCATGATTTCTTTGGTGTGGCCTGTGGAGATGTACAGGCTATAGGGTTTGATGTTGGCACAGTAGCAAGAAGGGAGGTTGACCACAGATAAGAGCCTTTTACTCATGAAAGTAAATGTTTTCAGTGGCACCTTTTAATGTGAAACACCACAGGAAGTGCAGGGGAGTGACCACATCCGGTCAGAGACTTGAATCATGAGGGAAGAACTGAGGGTACAACTGATTGTTCCTTAGAGATTAGAGGTAGGACATTCATGATACATTCAAAGAAAAGCAAACAGCACAGTTGATACGGTGGCACGTGCTGCAGGCTGCTCTACAAAACTGAATCAGACGAGAGACAAAGAACCAATGCCCACTCGGGGTGGGGGGGGGATCAGTGGCAATGTCTACCAGAGAGGAAAAACATTATCGCCTGACTGTCTTGTTTTTCTTTGAGAAACATCCCACCCATTTGCTTAGATCACCTTCTAACTAATATTCAGGCTAACAAAGATCAACTCGTCTTGCACAGCTTTCCCTTAAACGTCTACAGTTTGTCTCGTCTTACAACTTAAAATATGGCAGTGCTAGGTTTGTTTGCAAAATGAGTATCAAGCTGAATTCAGACAGTCTGAAAGTTAAAGTTAAGACCAAAGAGAGGTGTTTTCTCACAGGCATCTATTGCAAAAATCAGTGTTTCCCTGGCTGGACATTAGAAATAATGCAGTTAAGGAGCTTGAGCTTTAACATTGATTTTCAGTGTTTTTATCAAACACAGCTTACTTGACCTATGTTGACCAACTATAGAGTTCACTCCATATAGCTCCCATTACTGCCACACACATTAAGGTGTGGCAGGCACTAAATTATAGCTCTGAAATTCCTGCAACGTTTTTTTTTTATCATGTAGCAGTCTTTTTGGAATCAGAGTGGGTGTTTTGGGGGCTCTCAGACGTGTATGTGCACGCTGTGTTTGTCTTGGCATTCTTGTTGATGTATAACAAGGAAACGCAACCTCTGCCCATGACGTTGTGACATTTTTTTCCTGAAAACACACATTCTTCAGCGTTCCTGCCAAGACAAAGAAGGCTGCTTAGAGAAGGAAAACACAGAGTTTAAAATTAATCTTACTGGGGCCGAAAAAGTTAACTGTTAATTTTACAGTGTATGATTAAATGTGCTATGATAAATGAAGTGGGTGACTCCTGCATGAACTGTTTACCTCCTGCATACAATTGGTGAAAGAAGCGTGTTACCCTTGCCAATCTTTTCCACCAGCCCTTCTAAATAAAAGCACTAGCCTTTAAAGTCTCAGATTGGGAAAACATCTCTCAACCATTTTGATGACAAGGTCTCCAGAGGTGCCAACTCAGGATAAGGGTGTCACACCCTGACAGGACACGCTGACTCCTGAGGAAGGATTTGATTTGCGTGTTTGGAGCAAAAAAAACAGTCTAAAATGTGGAAATTTATCTTGGACAACCCTGACTGACAAACTCTCTCACTCTCCCTCTTTCCGCGCAGACTGATTTGGAGGCCGGCGTCGCTGCTGCTGCTTTGATACAAGTCCAGCCGAGCCCAGAGCCTGACCTAGCTGCTCAGCCCCGTGCCCTCCAGCTCAGCGTGCAGCCGGAGGGAACAGAGCTTTCACAGAGCCGAGCCAACCCTGCAGGTTCTGCTCCCACAAACTGTGACGACACAACAAGTGCAAACACGGACTTCTCTTGTCTTTTTCCCACAAAGTAAACAGAACTAAAACCAGATTACTTCATGACACAGATAACACTAGGTTCTTGATTATTGATGATGTCTTTGTTGTACATCTGCATTCACTTTATTCACACAGCGGCTGTTTTTCCTCCATCACTCTCATCAGGAAAGCTCTGATGCTGTTCTTCTGTTGTGTTTTACATACATAGTCACTTAAACTTAGGAGATCTGACACTTTGGATTTACATTTTCTTGAATGAGACTGGTTGCATATTTAGACGTATAATTATCACAGAAAGTTGCGTCACCTACAACCCTTTTTTTGTGGTTTTCAAACAGAGACAGAGATATATCTGAGTAGACCTTCAAGTAACGGTATATTTAAAACCAAGGATTGAGGCTGAAATCAGACTTTTAAGTGACCCCGCCCGGCTCTGACTCAGACGTAAAGTATGCTCCTGGTGGGAGAGACTGAAAGGTTTATTATTTATAGCTGCTGCGTTGTCGGTGGTCAACCTGTAACCTCCGTGTCACGGGTGGATCACACCGCCCAAACTGTTCCTGCGTGGATGAGACGGCAAATGTATGTGTGTGGAAATCTGGAGCGTGTCCATACGTGTGGGTGCGTTTGTTTGCATCTAAAACTGAAGGGGATGTCAGTGTTAAAGTAGTGTTAGAAAATATTAATGTAGGCCTTCTGGCTTTGTACAGTGTATTTAAACTCTTAGAAAATCTTCTATTCTATTAACAATGTATCACAAATGTTAAACTAAACTCATCTACTATTCTACAAAGTCAGATATCTGTATATGAAGACTATTACGTTACTATTATGTTTACATGTCATTAAATGCCTTTATTAAAGTCAAAAACAAGCTGGACGGTCTTCCTGCTCTTTCTGTTTTCTTTTGATTTAATAATCATTTCTTCAGTGTCAAACGTGATCGTGTCGTCAAAGTAAGTCCTTTAAAACTTGGAGTGATTAAATGTGATGTTACCTAATTCTCTTATTAAATGCTCTGCTTTGTTAACATTTTTCCATCATCCTGTTTTGAGAATAAACTCTACAGTTGCTGTTTCTCTAACATTTATCATGTAAATAAATACTTTTATTTCTCTTCACAGTTTCCACAGACCTCACAAAGACCGGAAAGGGTGAGTAGTTCCTTTTATACTGAGAGGCTCTGACTGACAGATTTATTTTGATCATTATCAATCACACTGGTATAATTAAAGCAAATAATTAGAGCATTAATAAAAACATGGAGGCTTATCAGGAGGAAACGGTGTGCTAACCTCGAGGGGACTTCAAATAAACACTAAAAGCAGCAGGAGAGCGTTATTGTTCTGTCCCTGTGTGGCTTTAAAGGTTCATGGAGCGACACTGAACGGAAACAATAACAGACTTTAAGAAAATCAGATACCAGTCACCTTTTATTAGATGTAGTCCTGCTTTGACGCCACTGGATGGCGCTGTTGTGACATTTTCTTTTAAAAGTCAGAGTTTTTAGGTTTTATTCCCTCGTCATTTTTTATGCACACTCTCTCTCCACTTAAGTTTGATAATAAAAAACTAGCTGCTATGATATTAACATCCAATCTCAGGTGATGCATGAGGTTTGAGTGCATCCGTGTCGCAGCTTTAAATGAGTAACAAGTCTCTGAACCGGTGTGTGTAACATTCTAGTTGGTGGGCGTTGGTGTGAGACTTTCTGCGTGTGCCAAAGTGTGCAGGCATGTGGGACTGTAAGACAGCTCTGAGCACAAAACCACAGAGGTAGCACATCCCACCTTATGTACCCTGCAGTTTACGTCCGACTCCCTGCTATCACAGCTTCTCTCTCAGCAGCTGCTTACACAATATGTGTTCTCGGATGATCTAAGACTATCAGGTGATCGTTGTGGTCACAGTTCTGTGGCCACAATCGATGACTTCATGAGATGTTATTGCAGATATTTAACTCGGCTTAAAGTGGTTTCATTTTCCTGTTATCAGTATCCTCGCAGCTTTAATTCCTTTAGCTTTTGATATTTGAATAATAATGTTGTCTTTCTCTCTGTGAACCTTTGGATGTCTTTTCAGTCATTGAAACAGTCAGCTTCTAAATTTCACATCAGGAGCTCGCGGTTTCTGTTTGGTTCATCTTTTCTTCACTTTTCAGCTGGTTTCAGTCTGAACTGAAAGGTGTCATTTCCTGGATTCAGGGTGGAAGAGAGATGCTCGAGTGGTGTGCTGTGCTTCACAAGAACAATAAGTTTTCTCCCTCTCTGTCTGTCTGTCTGTCTGCTCCTAACGTGTGCCGTAGGTTCAGCGTCTTAATGTGACTCATTCTGAAAGATGTCCGTGGTTTTGTAGGGATTTACACTCATCTGTTCGCCCCTTGTTCTAGTTTATGTGAAGTGTTCACACGAAATGAGTGGAAGATTCGCATCAGCATGAGTGTTGAAGATTGTGGGCATACAGCAGTGAATGAATAGCTAGAGGAGATAAAAATGAAAGTCAGTGTTACTGGGCTTTTTACCACCAGCTGCAGTTCCTACAGTGTCCACATGAGACAGCATCCAAAACCTTGGGAATCCCCTTCAACTCACATGTTCAACTCCTCTTGAAGTCATATCAAAAATTTAGTATAGTTCAGGCAGGCCACGAAGTCGACCTCGGCTCATAGTACATCATCTGCTCTTAACATAAGTATCGTCACTGATGCTCGCTCTGCTCTGTACCCAGATGACTTTGCTGCTGCTCTCCCTGCCTTGTCTGAATATAGTTCTACAGGGCAAGGAGCTCCCAAATATAACTTGCTGTCAAATACTTAATTCTATGAGAGTGGTCCTGCCTTGGCTTTCACGCATCCACAAAAAAAGAGGGGAGGTGTGCTCTCCCCGCCTCAGGCTTTGGCATTCCACGTATGCACATGGAAAGGCAGGGAGCTCCCAAAACAAAGCAATACCGCCACATAAAACTTAGTGCATGCAAAATCAGATTCTTTCACAAGAGTGGTCCTGACTTAGCTGAGAGGTATGCATAGATTTGCATGATTCAACCAGGGCGTGTTGTAGCTGTTGACCTGGAGGCATGAGTCCCACTTCAGCTCCGCCTCTGTTTCTGTTTCTAGGTTGACCAAAAGTTAGATTGAGTCAGTAGACAGCCATTGTTGGGCTTCATAACCTCTCTCCTCAAAAACCAAAGGGTGACGTCACTGAGAATGAAACATGTTTGCAGCCTCATTCAAAAATTAATTTATCTATTTGCACTCACCCCTGTAGAGGTTTGTAATTTATACTCTTTACTTTAACACATCTAGTCTTTAGTCTTAATATGTTTAGAAATATGTCTTTATGACGTGTGGTTTGATCTTGCTTCCTGTTCACTGCGTCTGTCTGTCTGTCTGTCTGCTCCCAAACGCACAACAGATACTGCAAAAAACAAACTTCTATTAAGTTGAAACAAGAGCAGAGGTGTAGAAACTCCCACCAGTATAAATCAACTGACAACATTTAAAAAAGGGGGACTTAGGGGGGATGTGGGCACAAACTTTGTCACCTTTAGAGGAAGAAAAAGTACCTACCCATAAAAGTGTTAAAATCTGCACACACATACACACTCATACACATTGGATGTAAAAGTCTGTGGTCTCTTGGGTCACAAATTTCACTTCTTGTATCATCAGAGCTTTTACAAGAACACACACACAAGTACTTTTAACAGGAAGATTATTATTCACAACAACAAGCCTTGTTATACAGAAATGGACCACATTAAAAGAATATATCTTAAAGGCATGAAAGCTCAACCAAAAACGGAGTTCAGTCTAATATTTATGAATTTATTCTAAACAGAGATCAGTGACCGCTGGATATTCAGACATGGAGACTACTGAGTGTTTTCATAGATCTGATCCATGGGCAAAGCATGATAGGAGTGCTCTTCGTCTGGGTCTGGTGCGTCCCTGGATGGTCCTGCATCGCTGACCCCTTGAATAGAAACAAAGAGAAACAAAGTTTATATCCTGTGATGTGATTTTGTGGCTGAAAAGTAATGAAATATAAAACAATCTTCACCTCTGCTCTTAGATTCCACTGAAATGTACACAGCTGTCACTATGATGACAAACACCATGATTCCAACAATGCGGTACACAGAGGGCAGGAAAGAGTCGTCAGTGTGCGCTGTCTCTGTGAAACAATACGTGTCTCTCAGTATAAATGTTAACGCTAAAAAGAAACCTGGTATTACTGTCAGGAGGTGAATTACGCTTTCTTACCTGGTGCTGCTGAAGTCGTCCATGTGTCGGTGGTTGTTAGGACCCTCTCTGAAATACATACAGATTATTTGCAATATGCCAAAATCATGTCCTCAATGTCTAGAACCTCCTAATATAGCAGCAGTTAAGATGTGAGCTACATGTGGGTGATGGAGAAATATTTAATGACTGAAAAGTCACACTCACCACTGACAGAGACGTTGATGTTATATCCAATACTTGGGCCACTTTGACATCGATACACACCTGAGTCGTTTGTGACAGTTTTTTGAATAATCAAAAATGATACTCCTTTTAAATGCTCCAAACGTTTCCACTCTCCTCTAAAGCGACTGCCCCTGCTGAAGTTTACAGGAACCTCATCTTGCTCAAGTTTATACCAGGAGACTTCTGGTGGTGGATCCTTGCAGAATGTAACCGTGCAGTTAATCCTCAGGTCTTCCCAGAGAAAAGTGTTGTACCTTGTGTTGCGGGGTACTTTCACTCGAACATCACATTCATCCTTACCTGCAAAGAGAGAAAAAAAGCAACACCAATCAACAATGCAAATGCAGCTAAAGTGATACCAGCTGATAATAGAAAGGTATCTTAGATTTACAGTAAAGAAGTAAAGAAGTGGCATGCATTGTTCTTTTAAATGTTGCAGCAGCTGTGGTCAGCACATGGAAAGTTCAGGGCAGGAAGTCATGTGTTGTATCTATGGGGTAAAGGTGCTGAGGTGTTCTGTGTGACCTTAAATTGTGGTGTGAGATTCTATAAAAATAACGTATATTAAAGTTTATTTTGATATCAAAGAGTGAGGGCGAAAGCAATGATTGAGATTGAAGATTTGCCAGCTTTAAAAAGCAAGATTGAGCAGGAAGTGCTGCGAAGAGGCTAAATTTAAGGCAAGAGGCATTGATTTTCTGCGCGCAGAGATTTCACTATTAAGTAGTCAAAATGTTCACTTAAATGCTTAGAAAACAAAGAAAACAGATCTTGTCATTATCACTGCCTAAAGGGAGTGGATAAGAGGTGTGGCTGCTCAATGAAGATCTACCAAAGATTTAAGTATGAACAAAAATCATGCATCAAAGACATTTAACAACCTAGCTTTTCATTGATTAAGAGCCGTTCTTGTTAAGCCCTCCTTTACTTTCTGTATATTTCATGAAATATTTGCTCCAACCACTTTCATGTCATGGCTTCTTTATTTCCTTGTTGAGTCTAAACGCTACGCAGTTGAATCTCTGGTTGTGTCTGCTGTAAGTACATTTGAAACTTGCCCCGTCTCTATATTCTTTGACACTGCGAAACATAACTTTTGTGAAGCATATTCGTAGAACTACCTCAGGTCAGAGAAACGTCAGTAACATAGATGTCTTCAGGCTGAGACTCAACGATAAATAAAACAATAAAAACTTACTGTCAGCTTCCATAGTGAGGAGTTGTGCAGCCAAGACGAACACAAACAGGATGGACGAGGAGTACTTTGGTTTCATGTTGGAAAAACTTCAAGATCCAGCTGTCCAGCTCCGTAAAACTACTATTAGTCTAGATCTGCTCGGTATAGTACATTGAATGTTCTGATCGACTTGACTTCCTGCTTTTTGGTTAACAGTATCTTTGTGCAGCACTACCTCATCCCCACACCACAGAGCATGTGGTGAAGATAGTCACACTCATCTCAAGCATGAGGCTTTTAAATAAATACATTAGCCAGTAATATGTTGTAACATATTCTTAATCAAAACCAAGCACTTACATTATGATGTTTGATTGCACACAATGTGAAGTCACGAGTACATTCTGTTAATCTGAGTGGAAGAAACACAATCAAGACCTCTGAAACGCTGAAGCTGTTACAGTCTTAAAACAAATAAATCACTCACGTGCACGCTCATGGAATCGTTACTGTAAACAGATATAATGTTACTATATATATAATTCAAGTCGTGCACATACAACTGCATCAAATCACAGTTTGAACTCACGGCATCAAATCCAAAAGTGGAACTACATTCAGTTTGATCAGCGTCTGGTTTCTACAAAGCTGCAGTGGAGTGGTTTGTAGTCTTTCGTCTTCTTATAGCTCGATTGATTCTGTATTTTACACAAAGTCTGACTCCCCATCCTGTCTGTGTCTTTGACATCCAATGAACCAAACACAGACAAAGCCTTAGTCAACTTGACCCGAATTATCAGCCACAGTGTAATCAATGTGGATGAACTTTTACAAAAATTCACCCCATGTACAGTCGTCACAAATAACTAAATGAGGTAAAGAGACCCAGGCTGTAAAGTGTTAGAGGTGTACTTTAAAATGGGCTGTAATGGGGTTTCATTGTCTTTTGGGGCCAGCCTCAAGTGGACACTTGAGGAACTGCAGTTTTTGCACTTCTACATTGGCTTTATTTTCAGAACTCTGTGTTTACAGCCGCTGCTTCAGAGCCTTTATCGTATGGAGATGCTAAATTAAGGGTTAGCATCATTGCAAAAGTCTTTGGAGTCTCAGGTAGATGTGTTGGGATTGAGCTGTCCAGCTCTAGTTTTTTGCGTCCTCATCTCAAGCTGAGGGAGAGTTACTGTGTGTCCTCTTGGCTGCACTAGTTCAAAGTGCCCATCTTTAGTGTCTAAGAGCAGTTCGGGTCTTTAATACGAATGGCCGCGTACTCTGAAGTCTCCTCCATCTGCCTCCGTGGTCGAGCAGGAGCCCTCGCTGGGACCTGATGGTTGAGGGCGGCGTAAACAACAGAACCCCCCTCCTCGTCCGCCGTGTTCCTCTGTCGATGTCTGTCCCCTTTGACCTTGCTGTAAACGCACTCATTGTCTCTCATCCCAGGCGACCTACTAGGTTGGTGGGGCGGCTTCTTCCTCCGGGTTGATGCCTGAGACAGCGGCACAGAGGGGCTTCCTCTTGGCGAGGGATGGACAAGGGTGTTTGGGAAGGGTTGCTCGACCATGGGGATTGCTGCATACTGCAAAGAGCCAAAGACAGGAGTTTGCAGGTGGTGTTTGATGGAAAAAAATTGGTTGAGATAGCTGTTTGAGAAGTTTCCATGTCTTACCTGATTATCCTCTTGTGTCACATTCTTTGATTTTCCTGTGTGACGAAAATGTGGTCAAATTAGTCAAATTTTCATCCATTAACGTGGCTTATAGTTAGAAATACTCAAAGCTTTTATCATGAAAACATCTTGCCTTTACACCCTTGCATTGATGCAACAGATATAACTATCACAATGATGACAAAAGCTGTGATCCCAGCAGCGATGTACCCGTACGTCCACAGATCTACCATCCACCCTGGATCTGAATCCGTTCTGTCTGCAGACAGAGAGGAAGTTTGACTTAGTATGAATGTGTTGTGTGTTTCAGTTTTATTAAGGGAGGCAGTGTTGAAAGGACACAACACACAGACCCAGATACAAATGAAAAAGAGGAATATGAACTGGTCTTACTCATGTGATTATTTTCTGTTGCATTGTGAGGCCGGCCATGTTCTATAACACAGCACAAAGTTTCAGTCTTAATATACCTTTACTGTGAGGAAGCAGTTAAAATGTGAGCTACATGTGGGTGATGGAGAAATATTTAATGACTGAAAAGTCACACTCACCACTGACAGAGACGTTGATGTTATATCCAACACTTGAGCCACTTTGACATCGATACACACCTGAGTCATTTGTGACAACTTTTTGAATAGTCAAAAATGATACTCCTTTTAAATGCTCCAAACGTTTCCACTCTGCTCTAAAGCGACTGCCCCCGCTGAAGTTTACAGGAACGTCATTTTGCTCAATTTTATACCAGGAGACTTCTGGTGGTGGATCCTTGCAGAATGTAACTGTGCAGTTAATCCTCAGGTCTTCCCAGAGAAAAGTGTTGTACCTTGTGTTGCGGGGTACTTTCACTTGAACATCACATTCATCCTTACCTGCAAGGAGAGAAAAAAAGCAACACCAATCTTTAAGATTATTGTAGTTAAAATACAGTCATTGCATCGAAACCAGTCTCAAACTTTTAAACAGTGAACAACAGCAACACGGTTTCTGCAGGTTCCCAAAACCCAAGAAATTTAAAGACCCTTTGAATGCCGTTTAATATTTACCAGGTCAAAATTAGCATTAAGTAACCCCAGATGATGGAAGTTATTAGATAAACAGGTTTAAGAATCAACAAACACATATTAAACGTGTGGTTTTAATCGCCTTTAAGGCGACAATAAGTCATTGAGCTTCCCAGTCAGTAACCTTGTACATCCTTGTAGCCCTGTCATTATCATTGAAGCACGTTTTTTGGTCTTATTTCCTCCTGTCAAAAGAAAGCTGTCTTTTAGATTCAACAGGTGAGTATTTTTAAACAGCTGACTTAAAACAAATTTACTTTTTGAAATTAAACTTTTAGACTTTTTTATTAAATTTTAATGCCATTTGAGAAACCTGCAGAAACCCTGAAGACAGCGGTTTTGGGGAGTTGATAAAGGATTCCAATTTCATATTTGAGTCACACAGAAATCTGATACTTTTTAATAAGATCATGAAAAAAACATAGAAGTGAAAACTGACCCTTATATGTGAAAACACTGCATAAAAAGATGAGTAAATGTAATGCACAAGTTAAGATAAAAACATGAAGAGAGTGGAATAAGTGTCGATGGGTTTTCATAATGTGATGGGTGGAAACATGATTTGCATGAGACCGAGTCGTTGAAGGAAATGAGAGACCCTCCCTCATGAGTCGTCTCAGGGGGGAACTTCAAACCCATGTGTCTTCACTTTCACAGACCCTGATAACCTTTGTATACATTTGCATGAATCTTCAAATCAGCAGACTTACTTACTCCGTGTTTAACACCTCACAAGTGTTAATGGAGATGTCACATTTCCTCTGCTTGTTAACGCCGAAGCAGAGCTCATTCACGAGCTCCGAGCCAGCTTTAACTTTATTCATTTTACTTTCTATGATAACTTTAATTTGGTTTTAAGGTATCTGCAAATGTATTAACAAAGACAAAATTAACCCAGAGTGACTGTGCAAGACAATCTGCAAGCACAGGTGCTACGCTGTAACATGTACCTCCGTGGCTGGATCACTGAAAGGGCCCACTCTTACTCGAAGGGATTATTAGACACACTGAAAGATTGCTACAAAGCTGAACATTACCCCAAAGAGACCCAAAAGACTACAAAGAAACAAAACATGACTTCAAAAGATGCAAAAAACTTTCAAGCTACCAAGAGACTTTAAACAAAGTAAAACTAACACCTCTAAAAAGATACAACCAACTACAGAGACACAAAACTACAAAGAAATGCAAAACAAACTTTAAAACTACACAGAAACACAATACTACAACTAAGGAACAGAAAAAGACGAAAAAATCAACAGACTTTAAACAACTTGAAACAAAACCACTACAAGAGGACAACAAAAGACTTCTAAGACAAAATAACTTACTACAACTTAAGTTTAACAACTACAAAGAGACAAAAGTATGACATAGATATGCAAAACAACTATATAGAGACACGAAGCAACAACTCAGGAAAAGAAAACTACTTCAGAGGTACAAAAATAACCCAGAAACAAACAACGACAAAGAGACAGTCAGCTTGACAAGGGCGAGAGACAACCATCAAAAGATACTAAAAACTACAAAGTCATGCAGAATGATTAATGATTACAAAGAGACATAAAACAGCTGTGAAGAGAACAAGCACAGCTTTAAAGTGGCACAAAGGTACCATGAAGAGACACAAACGAACACGGAAACAAAGCAGAATCAAAACGACTGCATGGACAAGCCCAAGAGTTCTAAAGCAACACAAGCAACAATGAAAAGGAAACTTTACACACAAGTGTCACAAGCCCAGATCTTCCATCATTGTCACCAAATAAACATAAGATAACACTCTGTGCCCTCAGACCACAGAGTTTGGTATGTGGAGACCACAGATTAGAGTTATAAATAAATACATGACAGCCTCTGAGGTCAGTGGTGATAAATGAAGTCACACTAAAGACTATATTTGTTTTTTAGAGTGATGAAATCAAATCAGGGCTTCTTTAATAAGGAGGGTCGTATATCAGGACAGGAAACCCTCAAATGATTTAACATTTCAAATACACAAGAAACATCGAGTGAGTAGACTGTAGATCAGTGGACTGAGAATCTGACTTTTCTACCAAACCAGTCCTCTTGGAGGCGTCTCTCTACCCACTTCATTGATTCAAAACTACATCACCTGTCTGTATCTGCTACTGTTAATACTTTTCACCTGCCATTGTTGTTGTTACATGTAAAAAGACTGCTTACAAGGGTCACGACCTCTACAGGAATCAGGCCACCAACCTCTACCAAAGAATCTGGGAGCTGACTTTCAAGTGGAAACACCTGATTGAACCTCAGAGGAAGGAAAGGCGACACTACACAAATACTGAGACAGCACCAAATGCAAAAATAAAACCTACTGTCAGCGTTTAAGGTGAGGAGCAGCGCTGCCAAGATGGACACAAGCAGCAGAGTCCAGCAGCTTTGAGGCCTCATGATGGGAACGATCATAAAACCTTTCTCCCAGTCGCAGACGGTCCTGATGTGAAGCGTTCCTCCGAGCTTTTCATTATTTGGTCGAGAAAGCAGAAGTGCTGAAGATGAGGTTGAATCTTTTCTCGCTGCATGCTGCTTCCTCTTTCTACCTCTACCTGTTTCCCCCTTAAAGTAGGGGCGGCGAGAGTGCAGGAGAGGAGTGAGTTTTGGTGGGTGGTCTTGCTTCTGCAAAAAGTTGCAGGTTGAAAGCAGCGAGATATCTCAGATTTTGGGTTTTCCACTCTTTTAGGTGCTGACCCTGCTTTAAAAAAAAACAGATTTAACAGCTAAAGCTAACACCATATGTTTCTGAGTGCTACAGCTCTCTCTGCATTTCTGAGTCTTGTTTCAGTCTTCAGTCTGTGAACCTTTACTTCAGCTTTTATCACTCTTCAAGCAGCACCTGTGGTTCACCCTGTTCATGCTGACTTCCTCTTTCTGATCCTCTCCTTTCATCGGTACAATTCTGCGACTCCTGCAGCCTTGTGCGGCCTGGTGCACAGAGCAGTGTGGTTTCAGAGGAGGATGTACAGTTCACTGAGGAGTTGAGCTTTAATGCCCATTCTGCTGATATGTGTGGTTGGTTTCAGGCAACTACAGCGGCCTGTAATCTGTATTTATGTCAATGAATCCCTCTCATTCAGGTTTTTAAAGGAGCAGTCCACCAGTCTTACACATCAAGATCTGTTTGTCACACAAAGTACAATACAGCCTGTTATAGAAGTTGTGGAAAAAGAAGCTTGGACAAAACATGGTTCATTTCATATACTTCAGTTGTATCATGGGAAATTTGGATCTGATATTTCAGGGACAAAACATAATAACAGCTCAGTTTCTGCTGCTTCAATTTGACCTGTTTTTAATGTCTATTTGTGCCCCGTCTTAGATAAGAAGCACAATCATAAACACATCTAGACAAAAAACTGATTCACCAACAATGAATTATTAAGCTACTTTGATGAACTTTAATTGTGTGCTGGTTTTAGCGCCACCTTGTGGCAGTGGTTTTGGGCATTGATTGTCATATAATGGTGTTATGAGCAGCTAAGAACTCCTTATAGTAGCTTTAAGCCAACACCTACTACTATTGTTGGGATATGTTTGTTGCATTGTATATATTTGACAGGAAAGGTTGTTGCAGCAACCAAGACATAAGTACAATCAAGAAAAAGTTCCAATTAGTAAAAAATAAAAATAGATAAATAAAGACAGAATACAATTTAGATATATACAATGTTACAAATGGAATTTAGATAAATACAACTGTTAATGGATTAAATAGTAGTAATGACAGGCAGTATTAAAAATGTTTCAGTAGTGACATGTTGTGTTTATGGTTGGTAATGACAGATTAAGCAACATAATAAATAAATATTGATATTTAGTATGACCATAAGTTGTAGCAATCATTATATTATATTATATTATATTATATTATATTATATTATATTATATTATATTATATTATATTATGTTATATTATACTGTTATAGTTATAGTTAGTGAGAATAATATTGCTTGAAAAAAAGGGAAAAGGTTTTATTTCATGGAACAACAGCGCCCCCGTGAGGCCTCAAGGGTCAACTACTACTGGAGTAGTCAGATGAAACAGCGCATGCGCTCCCCGTTTACGTTATGACGTTCCGCATCACGTCTACTAGCCGAAAATGGCGGAGTACCTGGCATCCATTTTCGGCACAGAGAAAGACAAGTAAGTTTTAATACACGTTTCCGTTATTCTGCAGGTAAAGGAGAGGAGTTATAAAGAGTGTGTTTGCAGCGGCTCTTCAGAGTCTCGTGCGGGGCTCAGTGTGACTCCACAGAGCTCCAGAATCATCTAGAGAAGCTAGCTGTAGCACGAGGAAGCTAACTGTGAGCTAACGCATTGAATGAAACTCAGGAAGGAACCTTAGCTAACCTGCAGCTGTGTGTCCTCCTGATGTGCACCATAATGTGACATTTCTGACACAAAGTGAGGAGTCTGTTCATGAAGGTGTGAGCACAGAGGCACGTTCTGTAGTTCATTATCTGTCTCAGTGAATAAACGAGCTTGTTAGCTTGTTCCCAGCCTGCTGAGGATGCTTGTTTAGTTCTGTTCCACCGGTGGAGAGCAGCAAACAGCAAACAACACCTCCTGAAGTGTGGAGGAGAATGTGCTGCATGGAGTAAATAACACAGATTATTGTTTAGATGTTGTTCTTTGTAAGGGGTGTGTCAGAAAGTAGGCTAACAAGAGTGTGACTAGAAAACATCAGGCATGTACCTGAGTTAAATCCAGTCAAATAGGAGGTAACTCAGGTATTCTACTGTTATATCATAATAATATAAGTGTATCTATTAAATATCACTCTATCAAATACAGGAATATTAGAGCACGTTTAAGGATGACATGAGAAGAAATATGTATCAATTAATTCCAATAAATAAAGGTCAAACATGAATATTTTTATCATTGTTACATTTTTATTTACATCTCATTTTTTTATTTCTTTCTTCTTTAATTTGTCTCTTATTTTCTGCTATTTATTATTCTTGTATTACTACTTACTTGCTGCAACAAACAAATTTAATATAATAATTATAACTTTATTAATCTTCTTAAATATCTTTACATTTTTTAACATTTTTATTTACATCTAGATTTCTTCCTCCTTTAATGAATCTCTTAATTTTGTCTTTATTCATACTACATTTTTTCTGCTATTTATTATTCTTTAACTACCACTTCCTTGCTGCAACAAACACATTTAATATAACAATAATATTATTTATTTATACAAAACAAATGTGCTTTGACAAACAAAGCGTGGCAGAAATTCAGGAGGATGCCAAAATAAACACTGAACCAGGATGAATTGTTTTGTCACATGTTTGTCACATCCTGATGTTTCATCTTGCAACAAATAAAACACAACAAAAGCTTTGAGTTTCATAACATTGTGTCTTCTTTTCTTCCAGGGTCAATTGTTCGTTCTATTTTAAAATCGGAGCCTGCAGACATGGAGACCGCTGCTCGAGATTGCACAACAAACCAACCTTCAGCCAGGTGAGGATCCCGCCAAGAGAATATAACAGCTTTATTATGATTGTTTAATCAAAGAATGAATGATTCAGCCTTCACAGACAGATCTCTCACAGGAGCAACCTTGGGTTCAGTGTGTTGCTCAAACACTCCGACTCTGCTGCCATGAGTAAGCATGTTGTGTCTCAGTGTCGGCCTGTTTTGCTTGGCGTCAGACCTGAGAGTGAAACGTTTGTTGAAGCATGAGTAGCTGGTACACATGGTGTTCAACACAAACCATCACAAGACATGAGAATGTTGTTAATGTTTGAGAAAGGTCGCTTCAAGTAGACCTCTTCTAGTTTGTCATTTCTTCTTTAATGCTGCAGCTTGTGATTTCATTAGATTGGACTTTTCAGATTAGAGGAGGTTATTCTGAAATTCAATCATCTCATGCATGAAGTGGAGCAAACATATGTGAGCCTGCTGTAATCCAGGCTGGTTTACAAGCCTTTAAAACTCAGGGGGGGGCTGCAGTTTAGTTTAACTCAAAATGAACTATCACTGACATTCATACGTCACTGTTTTATCCTCAGTTTTAGATTATTTGTGCATTCAAGACTTGTCTCCAGAAATAGCTTCAAGTTAGACATTCATGAAAGATCCCTGTCTGATTACATGCTGTGTGTTTCTCCTCCTGCAGACCATCTTGATCCAAAACATCTACCGTAACCCCCAGAACAGCGCACAGACGGCCGACGCTTCCCGCTGTAAGTCAAACATCTGTCAGCAACCACTCTCTCTGCCTCCAAAGAGTCTCCTCACATGTAGCAGCAGGTGTGAGGTGCCGCGTCTGCCAATTATCCTAACGCAAATATTTATTCATTCACTTACTATCACTTCAAACCAACAAACACACACACACACACACCTGCTTCTGATGCGCGATGTGATCAACAATTCACAGCCTGGTGTTGCTCTCATGAGTCACAGAGCTGTCGTAAGTATCTGAATACAAACAAACAGTGCCGCCTGTGCTGATTGTGGTAGAATACTTGAAACAGTGTGTTGTGGAGCTGAAGCAGTCCCTCTAACCTCTGGTAAAAGAAAGCAGAATGGTTGACAGGGTCTTCTGCGACCTTTAACCTCTGGATTCTGCTCGTTCTGCTGATTCCTCTCATAAAACTGAAAGTAGAAACATGTCCTCTGCATCATTCCCTGGTGATAAAACAACCACATGCTGTTTGCTGTGATCTAGAGTTGAACTTCTGTACAGCTTTGGTATCAGATCCTTCATTTTGCTGGTGTTAAAAGCTTACTCCCTGTTTGTTGTCTTTGCTTTACATCTAAAAGTTTCACACTCAAAGTTTGTTCATCTTTGTTTAGTAAAAAAACATGTCAAAAAGAGGTCTCATAGTTTTCCTCCTGAACTTAAAGCACAAAGTTGTTTTCTAGGAGAGAACATTGCCACACTTTTAGAAGTAAAAGCCTTTAGTTACATGAAGGTTAAGAGGGGATCAACTCTAGCCATTAACAGAGAGGACTGTTTTTCCTCCAGCAAATAACTCTCTACATGCACTAAATGTTAAAGCAAGAAGCATCTTGTGTTCAAAGACTGTCTTCACTGTATCTCTGTCTTTAACCGCCCCCTGTGTTGACTGTCTCTAGGTGCTGTCAGCGATGTAGAAATGCAGGAGCACTACGACGAGTTCTTCGAGGTGAGTGACCATCGGGGTGCCAGTGGGTCGCCCTAATTCCACATACCGCCCGACGTGACGTAAAAAGCTGTGTTTGCACTCTGATGTTGCAGAAAATAAGATCCATTAAAGAGTGAAGACTTACACAACAGCTGCACTGTGACTGTGAAACGAGGTGTGTGGTTTTAGGTGGTGTAATTTGTCTTGTCTGTCTTCTCCTCGCAGGAAGTGTTCACGGAGATGGAGGAGAAGTACGGGGAGGTGGAGGAGATGAACGTGTGCGATAACTTGGGAGACCACCTAGTCGGCAATGTCTACGTAAAGGTCCGTCATGTCCCTTCAAAATTTGTATTTCTGCTGTGTTTGTCTTGCGTTTTGTCTCGTCATCTCTGCTTCGTCTCCTCATGAGGCCTTGTCAACAGACGTGTGTGTTTAGGGAGGAGCGTAGCACCCGCCCATTGTTAAACACCAACACAGACACACAGTGACCTTAAATGACACCATAACATAATCTGTCTAATCAGCTTAGACTCAGATTAAACTTTTAGATTGTTCTGGAAACCCTGAAGGAGACTACATTTTACTTGACCATGTTTAGAATCACAGGGTCCTTAAAACAGGTCATTAATGTGGTTTTCACTTTGTAACATACTAAAGTGACTAACTGTGGATCATTAGAGAAGTTCATGTCAACAAAGTCCTGACAAAGAAGTTTGTAAAGGACAGAAACCTTCCTTTTCCTGCATCGTGGATCATTTGATGATCAGTTTTTGAGTCCACTCTCCGGTGAAGTTTTTATATTTGTAACATGAGTCCAAATAAAATGACCTAAACCTTGGTGTGTTTATTTTCTGTGTGCAGTTTCGGCGCGAGGAGGACGCAGAGAAAGCAGTCATGGACCTAAACAACCGCTGGTTTAACGCCCAGCCCATTCACGCAGAGCTCTCCCCCGTCACCGACTTCAGGGAAGCTTGCTGTCGTCAGTATGAAATGGGGTGAGTGATTCGAGTCTTTCTTATTAGTGACAGGAAGACAAAAGAAGCAGCACCTCTTCTCTGAGTCCAGCAGAAAAAAGGAACATTTGCAGTCTTGTTTGTTGAAGCATTTCAAATTGACTTTTGAGAACTTTCTCGGACAGTTGAAGTTATATTGTGAGCAGCTGTGGAATCTCAACTGTTTCCATGAACCATGAGCCTCCCCTCCTGTCCTGTGGTATTGATACATAACTATGAATCACTGCTGCTGCCAAAACAGTCCAGCTGTCAGCCAAATCCTTCATTTGATCTAGTAAAATAATTTGGTTTTGGCAGCTCAGAGTCAAGACAGTCCAACACCGAGCTTCAGTGTCCATACTGTGAGGTGAGAACCAGAGCAGCAGCAGGTCCAGTACATAATAAGAACACATCGTGCTTCACGTGAGGGCGAAATGGAAGCCTGGATGCTCAGCTTTGCACTGAGAACCTGTGTCAGGTAAATTATGCCATGCCAGCAGAGAGATAAAAGTGTCCTCTGCACACAGCCTGCACGTGTCCCTCTGCAAGCTACTGAAAAGTTAGCAGCTGCAGGAGCTCAGCGTGAGTTACTAGCGTTTTTTGAAATGCAAAGATAAACTTTGTCCTCGCAGCGTGTGAGGAGACTTCACTTCTTCTCATTTATGAGCGCTCTCGTGTTTTTCCATTGGAGCTGAGCCTGTTTGCTCTGCCAATGATAGGGTAGACTCAGAGTGTGGGGGGTGATAGAGATCAGATGTTTTACTTGGTGGGCTGGCATGCTCCTCAGCATGTGTTGGAGAGTTTTTCCTCCGCTCCACCAGATTTTAACCCTTAATGTGCTTTTTTTTCTCTTCTCCACAGAGAGTGCACCAGAGGTGGATTCTGCAACTTTATGCATCTGAAACCCATCTCACGGGAACTTCGAAGGGAGCTGTATGGCCGTCGCAGGAAAAGGTATGCACATTTCTAATCATAGCTGTAATGTTTGAGCATCCTTAAGAATTTGAAGCCTGATCTTGTACGTCTCTCTTGCCAGGCATCGCTCTCGCTCGCGCTCCCGTGAACGACGCTCTCGCTCCAGGGACCGAAGACGAGAACGGCCAACCGAGAGGCGGAGATCGAGGGACCGAGAGCGCTCTGGGAGATTCTAAAGGAAGACAAGACTGACCTGATGTCCTACCAAATCCCTCCACCCTCAGACCCAGCAGTGATGACAAAGTTATTTTCTCTTTTTTTTTTTTGTTGGTGAATTGTTGGAAGTGTTTTTCTTTTATTCCCTTTTTTTAAGACGAGCTTGTGTCGCTTTCTCAATAAAAACAGATTTGTAATTCTGCACAGCCCGTACCTACCTGCTTTGATTACATAAGCTTATTGCTATGAGTAGACCTTTTATATGAGTCAAGTTTGTTATGATATGAACCGCTTAGTCAGGCTGAGCTACAATATTACCCAGAAGAATTTGGTCTCATTAATTCTCTGAGTGGAACAGAAACATTTTTCAAAGCTGAGAATCGTTTAGGATAAATGTTGAATATCTGATTGTACTACTTAAAGTATGTTATTGAAATGTAGTGACTCAGCAAGTGCTTCACCCAGTTTTGAAACACCCCAATTTTTAAAAATGGTCAAACAACCTTGTTTAGAGCCACCTTATCGATCTCACCTTACCTATTTTAGTCTAATTACAATCACAGCGGCCACATTCAAATAACACTGTAGACAGGATATCAGTGATGCAGTTCATAGTAAATGGGTGCATAAAACTATAAACTTAAAAACCTAGACAAATAATCTGTTCATATGTTCCTTACTGTCATGCTTACTTGCATTTTTTTTACAATGTGACTGATGCAACATTCACTTAAGCTCCATCAGCCTGTTGTCTGCCTTTCACACACTTCCTCTGTTTTCATAAAGCACTCTAATGAAAGCAAAGCCTGTCTGACACATATATTTGCTTTGCGTTATTCAAACAGCTATAAATCTGACTCATTTAATTAAAATCTAATTTTGTTTTCAGAGAAGTGTAGATTTTATTTGTTTTGATGAAGAATTCAGTGCACTTCATATTAGGTGAAGGTTCTCTGATTAATTCAAGATTAAAGAAAGCTTTATTGACAGTAAGGACAATAAATATATCAACCTAAACGTATCTAAAAAGTCTAAATAAAAATAGAAATACTATCTGTACAAAGAAAGGTATAGCAGTACTTTTAAAGACATGAAATAAGTTGAATTAACCTAACCAGAGTGCACATTTGGTAGATTAATATAATAAAAGATGTTATGGAATAAATTACAATATTGCACATGGTTATTGAGGTATTGTACCAGAAATCAAAGATGGTTATAACACTCCATCTAAAAAGGAAAAGAGTGGCTGTCAACAAAGCTGTAATGTAAGTATTTTGGAAATGTTTTTTAAAGATTAAACCTGCACTTTAAGTTTGCACATGTTACCAAACTTAGTATAACACGCATGTAAAGTGGTTTTAACCCACCATTTCTAACTCTTAAAGTGTGTTTTTAATAACCCTGAGTGGTTACGTGAATACATTTGGAGTAACACACTAAGCATGAGAAGTTCTCATGATGGCACATGCGTCAAAGTCCGCCCCGCGTGTGTGTGTGTTTTGTCAGTAAAAGGTAAACATATGTTGCCGTCTACTTTAACACGCCGCTTTCCCAAAACCTTATTGAGAAATCTCCTCTCTGGTTGGCTGATCGCTCCAAACAGACGCCCTCGTTGCAGCCAATCAGGGCGAGCCTCTAAACTTTACGCACGTCCCCCCTCGCTCGGTCCACGTGCTGCGTAAAACCGTTGTCTTTGTCAGAGGCTGCTCACTCCGAGGTGGTGCATTGTGGAAGCGTGAACATCGGGGTCATCTGTGATTTTTCCACACACGTTTCGGGCATCTTTGACTCAGCAGGTAGGTTAGAAACGAAGAGAGAGACAAAAACAACCCGAGAATGAGAGATGGAGACATTTGGCACACGTGGTATTTGACGTTTGGTGACCGATAGACGCTCCACGGACGCTGTTTCTGATGCAACATTGTACCTGCGTAGTTGCGGCTTTTTCTCTGACTATTTGCCTGATAATTTAAACCTAATATACCTCTGTTTATTTGCAGCACACGGTAAGCGTTACATTTATTATTTTTATATCATTTATCGCGCAGTTATGTCCATAATCTGCATTTTCTCTCTCATCCAATCAGTGCGTATTTGTCCTTGAGGTTTATAATAACGCGTAATGCATATGTCGGTATGCAATTCCTCTGATTTATGATCAAACCTGCTTTTATTTCACCCTTTCGTTCATATGACACATATCTGGCGGATGTTATTGCTCATGCAGTTATTTTATTGGGCTGTGAGGAAGTATGAAGCTTATCTATCCATTATTCTTATCGATGAATAGCTGACTTTCATATCAGATAGTAGTGAAAAGATCATTGCATGCCTCACTGGCCAAGTCTAAAATATATTTCTATTATTATTTTGCAACTTTGGTCCAATTAAGATTATTTTCTCTTTTTGAAGGGGGTTCTAGTCAGGACAGTCAGCTGCAAAAAAAGACACAAAGTTGCAGACACAGACACACAGGTGCACAAAGTAAAAGTCGAACAAGTAATATATATATTTATCTAATATATTTGAGCAACCAGCCTCATTGTTTAGTCGATTAATCGCTTGGTCTAAGCATGTTTGAAGACGTCCAGGAGAGCTGGTTGTATCACACAGAGCTTCAGAACACACCTCCTGAGATTATTTACTTTTGGGCAAATTTACGCATTATCAGGATTTAGAACTCGGATTAAGTTTCAAATATTTAGTCGATTAAATTAATCAATGGCTGATTTAGTACCGAATGTTGTATCTTGATCCCTCCTCAGACTTTTCCATCAACCCAATGGTTTTATTAAGTTAACATTGATGCCCTATAGTGTGGCTTCCTGTCCATGTGGTGCATTTTTAGATGTCCATGCCTGCACTTCTACATTGTGTGTCCCCCTCGCAACATTCCTGCTTTTCACATTTAGCCCACCATTTGTTATGGGTGAGTGACTATCTATAGTTTGCTCTCCCCACAGCTGATACTGTGCTTGTGTTTGTTGCTGGCGGATCAATTAACAAACCAGCACTTTCACAAATGCATTTTTCCATAGCATTAATCTATAAGAGCTGCTGTTCTTTCAGAGTTGTGAACATACCAGTGCAGATTAGAAATGCTCTAATTTAAGCTGATAACTAAATCTGATTAGGTGAGAATGTTCTGGGGATTTTCAGTAGTTTTGGTTCGGTGTCAACGGGTTCACATCAGGTGATTAATTTTTCTTTTCCCAGCCTGGGAGATTTCGAAGGATTTTTTTTCGTGGCATGTGTTGCAAACTACACACAACTGAACTTTTTCCTCATTAAATCCTCCTGGACGTCTCCTCTGCCTGGGCTTATTGCCACATGTGCTTTTAGGGAGGATCATATTCTCCTCCCCTTAAACCCTGCAAGGCAGCCACATACCTCCAACCCTTTCCCACATTAACCACAGCAGTTGTAGGCTGTGAAACCTTAACCAGTAACTTGGCCACACAGGTCTGGTGTCAAGAGCGTGAGCTGCATGTGGGCGGGAGAGAAAGGTTAACACCTGGGATCAGTTTCTGCACCTTTGTTGATGCGAGATACAAATCAAGAAAAGTCTCTGTTTGCAGTGATTTCTGGAGTCAGATTCTGAACATTTTATTTACTGGTGCGTCACTAACTCTGAAGCAACACATCCCAGGGCAGTTTCTCTCTCCCATGCAGAGCTGTTTGCTTAAGGGGATGTAGTCGGATCACAGGGTCTGAACTGCTGGAGTCTAAGAGGGGGCCCGGGTTTGAAACAGCTGGCCTCTGTGTGTGCATTGTGTATTAGTGAAGGTTCATGTGCTGCTAGGTCTAGCAGACAGGGGGGCAATAAAGGATGTTTTTACAAGTGGAGCAACCATTTGTGGAAAGTGAAGGGTTGGAAAGTATCTGATGTGTTTGTGCACCTGAGATTTTCCCCTTTAGTGCTGCAACTTTTAAAATACCTGCAATAAAGCAGCATGAGATGCTCTGCATAGTTAGGGTTGCAACAAAACACCAATATGGATCAATATATGTTAATATCTGATGATCTAAGAGTTCAGAATATTTGATGCAAAGGAAAAATTAGATCAAGATCATCATCTCATGGAACAAGACAGACATATTGTCCGATCAGTAGAAAAAATGTCGTATTTATCAGAGGCCACTTTTGGAGATTGTGTTGTGATCATAATAATCAATCAATCTTGTGGTTTCACTACTTTTCATGATTTACCAAACTCAAGATAAGGTTAAACTCTAAGGCACTAAAAAATACATAAACAAAAACTGTAGTAATAGCAAGATAACAGAAAGTAATGACATTGAAACCTTTTTTTTAATTTAAATATTGTTGCTATTTGTCCAAATCCTCCTTTATAAGAATAATCCCAGTCTTATCTTTTTAAAAAAACAGATTTTGATAACATATCATCTTGCGGCTGTCTTACTGTTTGGTTTACAGTCATAAAAATAATAACGATAATAATAATGAAACTGTTTATGGTTTTCCTTTAGTACACTCAGACTGCTCATATTCATCTCCCTGTTTTCTGGGACTCCAGCCAAAGATAACATGTAGTTACACATTTGTGACTTTTACAACACTTTATAACTTAACAACCAATCATTGAGTCATTTTAGGTTTATGTTCATTAACACAGAGATAACCCGAGAACACTGAGGTGGAACATACAGGTAGGTCTGTGAATGTGAATGTGAACCCTCAGCATTCATAGAAAAGTGTTTCCTTCAAATTCTTGTAGTATGACTCAACATGACTCTCTGTTTGTAATTCCTCTAAAGCCTACTACTCTTGTAATACGTGTCCTTGTTTGGTTGAACAGTGATGAATGATGCAACATCAGCTGCGGCGAAGTCAGTCAAACACATGGGGCTTCCTGTGTTCTCACTTCTGTTTCTCAGGTAGCACGGAGTAAATCTGAATCAACCTGGCTAATTTGTTTGATCATCATGACTTAGTTACACAATAAACAGGGCTGAAAACGTGTTGTTCTGCCAGATGATAGTGCTTTTATTTCTGTTAGTGATTATATGACTCAGCATTAATAGAAGAAAGGAGCGGTTCATTGTTTGTTTTCTTACTGGTCCTGCTTGCGTAACAATTTGGCAATCTATTAAGGGGTTTAACTTCTGCTTTTTTTCTGTCTCTTTTTGATTTTTGTGCTTTCTTTGGTAAAGTTAAGTCTAATTCTCTGCGGTTCATTCATCAAACAGTCTCTCTCCAGGTCCTTGATACTTTGCAAAAGACTGCTGAAATGTTTTCAAGTACAAAAAGTTTTCTTACTCTTGTTTATTTACTTTTTGATAAGATATTCCCAGAGTTAGAAATGTGCCCTGATAACGTTCTCGTACAGCTCCCACACCACTGAACAGAGCATGAACCTACCTGTGTTTTTCTCCCCTTTAAAACATGTTTTTTTGGCGCAAATTGAAGTAATTGAAAGTCTGTAACTCCTTTGTTTCCTTCAGGTTAAGTCATGCCGTCCGTTCCTTCTACCAAAGAGGCCGTGGTCATGCCCCCCGTGTGCCCCCACTCTGCCAAGCTGCTCAGCCATGCCAACGGAGACTCAAAACTCCACGAGGGCCCGTTCCCGCTGAACGGGGTCGACAAGCTGCACTCAGTTGAACCAGAAGAAACCAACAGGACCATTCAGATCAACACAAAGAATGCCAGTCCTGAGAGGAAATGGATCCGGCCTGACCTCCCAAGCCGGTGCAAGTGGAGCCTGGGAGCTTCAAAAGCTGACAGTCCTCACAAACAAGTTCCACGGTGATTAAAAATTGAACATGTGTGAACATTTGAATGTGCTGTTAACATCAGTAGACTCAAGTATTAACCTTTAGGAGTTGTTCCTTTGTTAAAGCAGTGGAGACATGTTTCTTTTTACTCCTACAACCAGACAAACGGTGGTGATTAAGCTCCTCAAACCAGTGCAACAAGTGCAAACAAGCATTATTATCTTCTCTTTGTGGTCGTGGGCGTAACATGTATCGTGTTACGTTCATGTGTTTTATCTCTGCAGGCCACAAAGTAGTATCTCTGATCCTGTATCTCTTCTCTGAAACTTTGTCTCCTCCATCTTTTTCCCGTCAGAAATGTTGCTCCCACCATCCTCCCAAACATCCTGCACAGGATCGGAGACACTCCCTTGGTACGCATCAACAAGATCCCCAAAGCCTTTGGACTCAAATGTGAAATATGTGAGTCACCCAGAGCACAAGTTCAGACACATTCTCACACCAGCCAGGCAATTTGGCTGTTTATTATGAAATTTATTATGAGTTATTGACACCATGGACACATTGAGACAATCCAGGATGTTTCTCTGTAACATTTAAACATTGTGTAATCAAACTGTCATTTACACTGTTGTTTCTCTTGTGTGTTTTTAGTGGCAAAGTGCGAGTACTTCAATGCGGGCGGTAGTGTCAAGGACAGGATCAGCCTGCGGATGGTGGAGGACGCAGAGAGAGCTGGACTCCTCAAACCTGGGGACACTATCATAGAGCCCACATCTGGAAACACTGGTAATGACGTCCACGTGTTGCTTTGAGGGGGAAGATAAATAAAGGTATAGATAATGCAGGAGGGTCATTAAACTTCTTTGTGTTGTCTTCTTTCTTTTTTTAAGGGATTGGTTTGGCCCTGGCTGCAGCTGTGAAAGGCTACCGCTGCATCATCGTCATGCCGGAGAAAATGAGCATGGAGAAGGTTTGTTTTTGAGTGTTCAAGCTATCTTTTAGCCTTTTGTTGATGAGACAGCTGAGGAAAGACAGAACATGTTGGGGTAGGGAGCGGGGGAAGACATGCAGCAAATGGTTGTAGCTGAAAGTCACATAAGCTACTCCTGCAACAAAGACTAAACCCTCAGGATGTCAAGACAGACCTCTAGGCATTTTTGTGTCTGATAGTATCTGCATTTTATCCAACAGCAGTCCTTATTTCCCAGCAGTCACAAACAACTCATGGTGCTGCGTCACAACTCTGAATCTTTTCATGCTTTAAAAGAAGAAGGCACATGAGTCTCTCTTACAGGACTCTGTAATTAAAATCTGTTGTTTGTTTACAGCAGAGTCTAAGTCCAAACCTGTGCAAACCCCAAGGTCGTAAAACGAACCACATGAACACTCCTCTGTGCAAACATGTTACACAACAAGATAACAACACGACGTGTTTTCTTCATGCAGAGCTTTGAGCTCCAGCGCCTTTATCTCAATTTATTAATAGGAAACTAAACGCCACATTTTAATGGCGTGATTCTCATCTCTCATTATTTTTGAGATAAGCGTATCTCTCAATGCTGAAGCCTGATTGGATGAAAGCAGTTTCTTTTTATGCACAGAGGTTATTATAAAAAAACAGGTAGGATATGAAACATCTAGTTTTTGGAGTGTAATGAGTCTCGTTCTCCTGCACCCAGGTCGATGTCTTGAGAGCTCTCGGAGCCGAGATCGTCCGTACGCCCACCAGCGCTCGCTTTGATTCGCCGGAGTCTCACGTGGGTGTCGCCTGGCGCCTCAAAAATGAGATCCCCAACTCCCACATCCTGGACCAGTACCGCAACCCGAGCAATCCTCTGGCTCACTACGACACCACAGCGGAGGAGATCTTGGAGCAGTGTGACGGTGAGCTCCAAATGCTCATCCTCAGCTCCTGTTATTTTTAATTTTTAACAGTTGACAGATTTCTAATTCTAACTTCTTCCTCTCTCAGGTAAAGTGGACATGCTGGTGGCAGGAGCTGGCACAGGAGGGACCATCACAGGCATCGCCCGCAAACTGAAGGAGCGATGCCCAAACATCAAAGTAAGCATCTCCTCTCTGAACACGACTTAAAAGAAATACAAAACCCAGAGTCTCTTATTGTTCATGCTTCTTCATGCAGATTGTTGGTGTTGACCCTGAAGGCTCCATCCTGGCTGAGCCTGAAGCGCTGAACAAGACTGACAAAACCCAGTACGAGGTGGAGGGCATCGGGTACGACTTCATCCCCACCGTGCTTGACAGATCCGTGAGTCACCTCGTCACCTTGTCTCTCCTAACGTTCCCCCTGCTGATGACCTCTTCATGTAACCTCTCTTTGCTTTTCTCTTCAGGTAATAGACGACTGGTACAAGTCCAACGACGAGGAGTCCTTCAATATGTCTCGCATGCTGATCAGAGACGAGGGCCTGCTCTGCGGTGAGTGCTTACCATGCAGAAAAACACAACACTCCTCCGTGCTTGTTGGACTGTTTTTAATCTTGCTCTTTTGTGTCACAGGAGGAAGCTCTGGGACGGCCATGGCTGCAGCTGTGAATGTGGCCAAAGAGCTGAAGGAGGGCCAGCGCTGCGTAGTCATCCTGCCAGACTCCATTCGTAACTACATGTGAGAATCGAATCCAAAGGGTCTATAAAACGTCTAACAACATCTGGTTTGCATAACATTTCACAGGAATCTCTTTGATACTCATGCAAAGAGTCGGAGTTAAAACAGGCCACAGACTTTACAGAGGATGTGGATGCAGCCTCTTTGTTTCAAAGCTTTAATGCCTGCAGCCTGCATTCTCTCTAACGGCCAGCAGGGGGAGACTCAGAATGAAGCAGAAAATGCGCCCACTTTTCAGATCAGTTATTACTTCAGTAAACATTTTCCTAACAAGTTCATGGTCTCAATCTTTAGTTTTCTCACCTCACATGTATCATATGTTCAATCACTTCAGCGCCCCCATGTGGCCAACTAAGGTAGTAAGATCAGCATGAAGCATCATGTTATAAGTTAAGATGGATGGATTAGTTTGACAGTCAGAGTTTGAGGTCACTTCAGGCTGATTTGTTCTACTAATGAGGAACAACATGAAGATGATGTTGTTGTTGTTTTTCCTCTTCAGGTCTAAGTTCCTGAATGACAAGTGGATGGTGCAGAAGGGCTTCCTGAGCGAGGAGGACCTCATGGTGAAGAAACCATGGTGAGAGTCTCTGAAGGTTAAATCCTCTTCCAGTTTAATTTGTTGTTCGGTGTGAAACCCTCTCACCCCTCTCCCTCCGTCAGGTGGTGGAACCTGAAGCTACAGGGTCTGAACCTGTCCGCCCCCCTCACCGTCCTGCCCACCGTCACCTGCCAGAAGACCATCAAGATCCTGAAGGAGAAGGGCTTCGACCAGGCGCCCGTGGTGGACGAGGCAGGGTGAGGAGAGAGAAGCTTCAAATGCAACATTCACGCTCTGACGGGGCTTGAACTTTGACCTCTCTGTGTGTTCATGTGTGTGTACAGGTTGATCCTAGGCATGGTGACTCTAGGGAACATGTTGGCCTCTATTCTGGCGGGGAAGATCAGGGTGTCCGACCCGGTCAGCAAAGTGCTCTACAAACAGTTCAAACAGGTCAGGCGTGAACACCAGAAGTAGACTTTTGAATATTTAGTAACTGATCCATAACATTGCACGCTGCTTGCTGAGATATTCTATCAAAATATTGATCATTCTTTGATCGTGTTCTCTTTCTTAGATCCGTCTGAATGATAATTTGGGGAAGCTCTCCCGCATCCTGGAGATCGATCACTTTGCTCTCGTGGTACATGAACAGATCCAATGTAAGTAAAACACACACATGCACAGAAATGGAAACATTTACACCCATATGATTACATTTCATTTATAATATCTTAAAGCTTTGGCGCCATCCAGTGGCAAAACAAAGTACATGCATCCTTTCACATTGCGCTGAGTCGTGATGAAATCCTTCTGTTGTGTCTCTCCTCCTGAGTTTGCACGTGCAGGTTTAGTATCTTTCCAAGGTCACTCTGTTGACTGCTGCGTGTGAACACGGCGCTCTGCCGCTCCTTCACGTTCACGATAAGACCGGTGAAGCTCAGTCGGCCGACATGCTACTGATTGTCTCTCCCTGATATGAGAGGGTCAAAGTCCAGCTGCAGAACGTGCATCCTTTCAGAGTAAAAGCTGAAAGGGTGTCACTTTAATTTATAACACAGATTGTAGGTTATCAGTGTTTCCTCTTCCATTCAGAAGCTGCAGTATAAATATCCCTCATTGGATGCTTCATGGAGGAGTGTCAGATCAAAGCTTGGCATGCACATGGTTACCTTTTACATACTGTGTAACTGCTTTTACTGACCTTTTATGAACCCTTGGAAGTTTAACGTTGTCCGACCTGCACTAAAGGAAGTTGGCGTGAATATAAGCCTCCAGGCCTTGCAGTTTATGCAAATAGTTTTTTTATAAACTCTGGGGAAAACAACAAACAAATGAGTTGGTGACACCTCGTTCACCCTCTCTTCGTCACTCCTCTCCCTCCAGATCTGACAGACGGCTCTCCCAGCCTGAAGCAGATGGTTTTCGGCGTAGTGACGGCCGTCGACTTGCTCAACTTCGTCACGGGCCGGGAGAGGAGGGAGCGATCCATGTCAGAGTCCACGGACGAGCTGAACTGAACCACACACTTTCACATTTCTTCCATAAAGATGATAACAAAGGTTTATAAGTCTTACAGATGACAACATAATAATCATGTTATTGATTTACTTTTCCAGCTTTATTCCACTTACAACATTATTGATTCTTTTTGTATGTTTGAGCCTGAGTCTTAAGGAATAATAAGCAAAATACGGTTTACCAATAACTCAACTTGTGATGGGATTACTTGATTATTTTACTTCTTATATTTGCTTGTAATGCTCGAAGCAAATCTTTTGTAAGTTTTAAGTTGTAGAAAGCTTTTAGTTTTGTATCAGGGTCTTAAGTAGACGACTCTGTTTGTTTTTTCTGTCTGGAATATTCATGATTGTATCGCTGTTGCCTTGTGTATCATTCAACTTCAGAAATAAGACAGAATTATATTAAAGCCACATTCATCTCATCCATCAATATAAGATGTGTAGAAGGTTGCTGTATATACGCATATTTTTCTTGCAAGTGCTGCTTCTTATTTCCTGCTTCCTCACTTGTGTATATACGTACACAAAACAAAGAAAATCCAAACGGAGTGTAATCATATTTTTTGAAAAACAGAAAAAAAAAGTCCTCTCCCTTTTATTCTTCCGACACATTGTCTTTGATGTGACTGTAAAGTTGTCTTGCCTATTTAATCTTAGCTCTGTCTGAGAGAAACGTTTTGTATTGCATCATTTTTCCTTAATGAATGTGTATGATTTTAAATAAAGTTTAAAGGAACTCTCACTGTTCTGTTAGTCTCTGTTTTAACTCTGTTGATGCATTAAAGTATCTTAGTTTTAGATTTTAGAAAGAGTGTTGGAATTAAATTCAATTTTAGAGGAAGAAAATGGTGGGCAATATGTATATGTTTTTTCAGTACCTTGAAGGAAAATGTATCACATTGAAATGACAACCCAAAAACACTCATGTATCCCATTTCCCATATATAGAAACGTGCATTAACATAGTTTTTGTTCTCATATAAGTTTATCAAGTATTCTGGCATTGTTATGACTGTTTTGGTGTCCTGAGTTACAGACATCAAAAGTTAGGTTGAGATCTGAAGATTACAATCGAAATTCACTAGTTATCATTGCAAGCGTCAATGATTTCCTATATTCAATTTTTAGATGACAATGAGCATTTAATTGTCACAAATAAACGTCAATTAATGGGGTACACTACTTATTTTAATGGAAAGATGGAGACGAAAAGGTGGAGATAAGCTGAGAAACTCCACATTTTTGTATAAAACATGAAGTCCATCTTGACAAAACATTTTGAAAAACTTTAAGCTCATATGCAGGGAAATATTTTGATTTTATATCAAGCATTACACTTACAGTTGGTAGGAATGGTGTAAAAAACTAAAACAAATTTACATTTAAGAAAACAAATTTACAAAAGTTGAAACACTTACCATATTGAAACAAATTAACATTTCATTTTTACAGAAAGGAAATGTACCAAATATTGGCAGTGATCCAGAAGTGATGGAGTGAGGGGTCATTTAGTTTGTTTTGATGGAGAGAAACCAAACAGAGATTGACATGGTCTACATATAGGACATCCTCAGGTCTCAGAGAGAGGTGTCAGACCTCAGATGAAAAAGCATCATGTGTTGTGAAAAGCTCCTTCATATCTCCACAAAAACTTCATCATGTGTCAGAGTTCAGATGAAACGGCCTCAGACCACATCGCCTCAGACTAAACAGAGTGAAGCTAAAAGGAGTCAGACTCAAAGGTAAAAGTGTTTCATCTTTTGTAAATTTGTTTTCTTAAATGTAAATTTGTTTTGGCCTTAGTAAAAGTGTTTTGCTAATGTAATTTTGTTTTATAAAATGTAAATGTGTCTCCAACTTTGTGAAAGTGTTTGATCTTTTGTAAATTTGTTTTGTCCTTCAGGGGCCACTGTAGCTTTGGGATAAAAACTGGTTTTCAGATCTCAAGATTACAATCGAAATTCACTTATCTTTGCAAACGTTATAAAATGTGTGGTTGCAATTCCCAAATAAATGTCCTTTTTTAGATATTAGGATTTAATTCAAACTCTTTTTTGCACATTAAACGCATCAGATAATTTACATGTATTGATTGTATTGTGTTTATAACAGCAAAACCACTCTAATAGCTACATTCATCACTTTTCTAAGTTTTTAATATACGCAAATATTAGCACTCATTAACGCGCTGTGTTTGTGTCTGCCATGTGGTTTGTGGCGCATGTAATTGCACTCTCCTAATGCCGTGCTGGCGGGGCTTCATTAGAGGCGCTTTGCTGTAATTACAGAGCTCAGACCCCGCCTGTGTACGGTGCACGCTGCGTTGCGAAAGGAGCGCCCCCTTCACGTTGGCAGCGACCAATCAGCGCCGTCGGAGCAGGATGTGTTGTGTGGTGGATGCAGCTACGAGCGAGGCCAGACAGGCAGTATGGCGGAGGAGGGCAGTGTGTACGAGTTAGAGGGGCTGGAGGGACAATTACTGAGTTTGTTCAGCCGATACTCGAATGATGAGCTGCGAGCCGATAGTAAACCGTTCTGCACTGACTTCTGCAAGGTAAGGGACCGAAGCTGAAGCTGGTTTCAGGGCTTGTTGTCGAAGATAAGAGCGTTTATCAGAGCCGACTCCCCTCCCCCAGAAGTGGCCGTTACACCACTAGCATAGTCAGCTAGCTTGTCCGTACTCGACTTAGGAACAGAAACACTCTTATAACGCCTCCTAGAAATCCCTTCTAACAACCAAGGGTCATATTTTCATGACAACATGGAGGCGTTCGAGTCATTTAACACGATATTTTAACACACACTTCACTGCATTGCTAGCATGCTAACACGGCTAATCAGCTGCCAAGCTAGCCCAAAGTTAGCCCAGTTAACACGGCGATGTTTACCAAACTATGGACAGCACAACTTCCTGTGCACACTGGCAACACAACGAGGAGCATTTCACTACCAAGGAGCTCAGCTGAGGTCGGCTAATGTCGAATTAAAGACTGTCCTGGTGTTAAATGTCTGCATTGCTAAACATGTACCATAAAATCGAACTTGTAATGTGACTTTTTGACCTGTCACAGCCTCTAACAACACCAGGGCATGTCTGTGTGCTACTGACCTGAGAGGCCTTTAAAATGTGTGGTGTCACAGTGTGTTCCCACTCCTGTAATTGTTACCTAATGCTGTAACAGTAGAGTAATAACACCAGTAAGGTACGTCTGTTGCTGCAGTCCATTTAAATGGGAGTTAACAGGGATTGCTGGGGCATGATTCCCTTATTTACACAGATTATATGGAATTAAATTCAATTTTAGAGGAAGAAAATGTGTAAAATGGTGGGCAATACATATATTTTTTACAGAACCTAGAATGAAAATGCATCACATTAAAAATGACAACCCAAAAACACATAAATATCCCATTTTCCATAGATACATGCATTAACATAGTTTTTGTTCTGATATAAGGTTATCAAAAATATTCTGGCATTGTTACATGACTGTTCTGGTGTTTTGATTACAATCGAAATTCACAGGTTATCTTTGCAAACGTGGAGGGAATCCATGCTGGTGCATGTCTCCCTCATTTAGACTGATTTTTTGTATTTTGTTAATTTTTATAATTAGTAACTATATTGATTGTGTTACTTTTTAACAAGAATAATGAACAACAAAGACAAAACAAATAAGATGGACTATGACAACATCAGATAAGATATTCCTGTATTCGTCCCACAACAGGGAAATGTAAGTGTTACAGCAGCAAAGTAAACAAGAGCATATATAGCAATTATTAAAAAGTTATTAGCAATTAAAAATATGCATATCTTATATACGCAACTAAATAAGTGAATTTACAAATATTTACAAAAGCAGTGACGCGGTGGAATGTGCAGACTTGTAGCATAGGTATAAAACATTGAACAGAACTGAGAAGATGAGTAGAAAACAAAGTATTGCACATGTAAGACTATATGTCCCATATCGTCCCATTCCAGTTTAATTTCCCCAACATCTTCTCAAAAGCAGCAATTCCTGTCTGTGTAGGAGTATGAGTCTCCTTCCAGAATCTCAGAATTAGTCTGGTCCAGGTTATGAAACCAGTTGTTAATATTCCAAATCTAGATTAACTCAATTTCTGTCCCTGAGGAGACACAGCTGGGGTGATCTGGGCTGTTCACATCCTAACCATTCATCCATATATCTCAGAAAGCTCCTCCATGACAGGGATACGTTCTGTTTTACATTTCCAACACTTGCTGTCTTTGATTAAACCCATACTGTAGAGCATTGTTGGTGTGTAATAGCACCCATGAAGTATTTTGCATTTAGACTGTGATTAAGAATAACATATAAAGAAACACATGAAATGTCTTGCCTTGTATCTTTGGTGTCATCCCTCTCCTGCCTGTAGTCAATCATGTGTGTTGTTTGTTGCTGTCTCTCTCCTGGTATAAATCTGTTATGTGCATGCATATTGTCATAAAAATGTTCACACTAAGAGACAGAAGTGCAGCTGCAGAGAGCATGACAGTGTCTGCAGTGAGTCATGTTTGCAGCAGACGAAGCATTTCCTGAAACCCTTTGCTTCTTCATAAGCCAGTGTTTCTTACAGCGTATTAGACACTCAGTAAGTTTTATACATTTCATGAATATAAATGGGCAACGTGCATATTACCTGTGCAATGCAAAAAATGACTGCCATGTAGTAAAACTGTTGATGCAGAATAAACCTGGTGCATATTTGATGATAAAAGACCAGGTGATGAGATGTATAAACACAGACACATATAAATGAAACTAACTGTTGACCTGAAGATGATTGTATTGATTTACATTTATTTATAAAGCTAGAAAATGACAACAACATTCTTACCAGCACCTCTATAAGGTCCTCTTCCTCGTGTCTGTCGGCATTTTCTTCTCACTCAACCAGTCCATGTTGCAGTTTGTGTTTGCTCTGTCGTTTTCCTCAATGTGGTCAATGTCTCTTTTCCTCCGCTCGTTCTTCCCTCTTCTTGTCTTCTTTTCTGTGCTGCTGATTGGCCCGCCATGAACCACCAATCTACAGATTTATGCCCTCCAAATAAAAATGGATTGATTTGATATGTGTGATCAGGTTTTCCCTGTTGTTTTGGAGGCCAGACCAATCAGAATCAAGTATTTAACGCAGCCAGGTGGGCATTAACCTAGTGGAAGAAATGTTCTTATTTGTCACTAATCTGTTGGCGCACTGTTCAACTTCAAGGCTTTATAAGAACTCTGCATTCACAAGCGTGGCTTTATAACCCTCCAAACTTCAGTGACGGCCTTCATTAATGTTGTGTACTCGCTCGTATGTTTACACAAAGGCCTGAGAGCATCATTGTTGACATTCACGGGATTCCATTGGTGGTCGAGAGTGATGCCTGCTGTCTCCACCAACAGAGGGCAACACAGACACGTCATATTACAGATTTGACAGTGTAGTTATTGTATGAAGGAGTAAAGGGGCGGTTGTAGCTGCAGGGGTGTTCTTGATGTGGATGATCTTTAACTCTTCTTCATTTTGTCTTGTCTCCACACAGCTCGTGGAGGAGTACACCTCTCGCTGGCAGGTGCCGGTGCCTCAGCTCAGGATCCTCGAGATATCGCTCATATACTTCACTCGAGCCGCCTCCTTCTTCACCCCAAACTGTGATCATGTGCTCCACACACTCAGTAGTCTGGCCTTGTAAGTACACAGCACTCGTGTTGATGCCACAGATTTTACTCACTGCTTTGAAGAGACTCGATGACGGATCAATCAACAGTGGTGTAAAGTCCTGGGATCCTAGAGTTTTTTTATGGCCTGTGTTTGCTCCAGAAATACTCAAATTTGCACGACACTTTCAAACTTGTAAATGAATGAAATCAGATGTTCATGTTGTGTTGAAGGTAGTAGAAGTTACTCACTGGTTTGATTGTGAATGAATGAAAGTGTTTATCCCCCCCTCAAAGAGCTGACTTTGCACAATAGGCTTGTTTTAATATCACTCATAAAACATTAAGCACACACACGCAGTGGAAAACATACAGGGCGTTTATGAGAAAAGGAAAGAAGTCATTTTAATCATTAACATGTTTTTGACACACACTGTGAGAAACCATTTTAAATCAACTCGATACAAAGACTCTCTCTATACTCGCGTGTACAGTAAATAAAGCTTAAGTTGTGTTTATGTGTCGTCCACCTCTGGAGTGCTCTTTTATATTCGGGGACAGCTGGTGCCAATGTTTATAGAACTGAAAGATGATCTTGTTTGTTGGCTCCCACAACTCACTGTGAGACAGAAAAAGGGCCTGGCATGCGGCCAGCTTTGACCCTACACCGTCCGGCTCCCTCAGGGCTTCCCTCAGCCTCTTGAATAAGTGCATTCCTCTGCCCCTTTACCACAGGAGATATTTATACGTCCATACACACAGTCAAGAGTTTTATTAAAATACACATGAATGTATTCATGAGGAAGGCTAAACTGATAACAGAGGGGTTATGTTAATGGAGGCCAAACTGTTTGGATCTCTTCACAGGAGTGTTTTTGAGTTGCTGCTGTTCTTTGACCAGAAGGACTTCCATGAGGAGCCGCTGAAACACTTCACTGTTACATTCCAGGTAAGAAGACATGTTGGATAATAAAGTTTTATTTTAGCTTTAAAAGAAAAGAATCAGAGCATTAGTGTAAAACAGAATCACGTTGCTCTTTATAAAACATTACATTTTGTGGTCCTCACTCCTCCAGGAATGTCATTTGGCCCTTGGAAGGCATCAGAATGTTCACTTACTTCAGGTGGAGCGTTCGGTTCAGGGCGGTGGACCTTGGGCCAGCTCAGTCTTGCAGGCAATCCTCAGCGAGTCCAGTTTACCTCAAAACGAAGGTTTGTACTCACAACAGTAATCTGATTTGTTGTCTCTGAGTTTCCTTGACTTCTCCCTAAAACAAGCTGTTGTAGTTGATCCTTTCTGTCAGTCACTATTCAACGTGTTCCCTCTCTCTCTTCCCTCAGTGGATGGGTACATCAGCTCCGAGCTGCCAGTGTTCTTCGAGCTTCGGGTACGCTACCTCTTATCCTGTGAGCAGCGGGTCAGTGAGGCCGTGGCCCTGGCTAAGCGTTGTTCTCGGCATCCGGCAGCAGGACAGCACTTGTTCTTCCTCCAGGTCTACCTCACGTGGCTTCTCAAAACTTCACAGCATGACTGCCTACACAGAGAGGTGGGTGGACCGTACGCTAACTACTTACTCATGTTTTAGCAAAATGTTGTACATGTTCTCTCCAGCCTGCTGTGTGTTGATACCTTAGTTTTAAGTGTGAGGATGATCTACAGGGCTGCACCAAAGCTCTTACTATCCTATGTTTTCAGGTGGCTGACCTAAATGGCAAAGATGCAGTTCACATCATCTGTAGTTTGGAGTGTGAAGAGAAGGATGAGTTTCTGCTCGCTCTGTGCAGAGCTTTCCTCTCCCAGCAGCTCCGCAGGGGAGACATGTTTTATCTCTGGTAGGTTACATTCCACATTAATGTAATGTTTACTTTTTTGTATTAATTTCCCTCACTTTGTGAAGAATTGAGAACAACTTTTACTTCTTCTCTGCAGTGATCTGGTCTTGGTGTGGAGTAAACTTCATAGCCAGTTGAAGACATCCAAGCAAGCTCTACTGGAGGAGTGTCATCAGCTGATGCTATCTGCCTCCAATGTCAACTCAATCTTCCCTTTCATCAGAGCCATAATGCAAGAGGTAGGACACACATTTTAAATGCAGTTTATTCTTTAAGGTCTCTCTTCATATATCTGAATTGAGTGGATCTGTTTGTACTGAAAATCTTTTGTCTGTATGTGTCCAGCTGGGTGAAGATGGTGTCCAGTTCTGCGTGGAGCTTTGTGCTAATGCCCTGGAGTCTTGCCTTCCCTGTGATGTCATCACCAAGTCCCTAATCTACAAAACCATCGCTGGCTTGCTCCCCAGTGACCTGGAGGTGTGCCGGGCGTGCGCTCTTCTTGTTTTCTTCCAGGAACGCTCTGTCGAGGCCTACAAGATGGTCTACCTTCTTTACATGCATCCCGATCAGGAGTACCACGTGGAGTCCAGCCCCATCAGAAATCACATTCGATTTGAAACCCTGCAGGTAGAGCATCTTATACATGAGTCATGATGGTGAAATGTTAACAGTCAGTGGTGTTGTATCATAACTTTTTCTTTGCTGTCTTTCTTTAGGTTTTGAAGAAGGATCTGTACTTTGACCCAGAGTTTTGGAACCTCATCACGCTGCGGACCAACTGTTTGAAGCTGATGAGCGAGAAGGTGGTCAGCGCCGCCCTGGAAGAAATCATGGAGGACAAATGGATCCTTAAATATTGCACCAAAGATTCTGCTTTCCGGCCAAGCACATCCTTATGTAAGAAAGAGAAGTCTCAGACGTCATGTAAGAAGCGGCACCTCAAAGAAGACACTGACGCAGCATCCAAGAGATTAAAGATCGGCCCCGGCAGAACACGCCTCAACAGTGACCACAATGTAAAGAAGAAAGGCAACCAAGGGTCACGACCTTTGAGGGATGCAACCTCTAAAACTTTGCGGCGTTCATTCTGGCAGCTAGACAAACTACAAGACAATGGAGAAGTTAGACGCACGACGCGACACTCAGAGAAGAACCCACCAAAACGCAGAATTAGGACACCGAGGTGGCTTCTGGAAGACTCAGGAACTCTCGACAAGAACAACGTTTCCAGGATGAAACAGCATCAAAAGCACCACCAGTCCTCCGTCATCAAGAGGATGGAAACAGGTCAAATCAAGGACAATGTGAAACACAAACCTTCCATGAACTCTCATTTAACAGCCAAGGAAAACAGCAAACACCAGAAGGGAATAAGTTTGGACAGTGTGAAACCGGCCAACCCTCCACAAGTCATTCTGGAGCTCTCTTTGCCAGACAATGAACTGATGGGTACGTTTAATGAGGAGACGTGTCATAGACAGAGAGGCTTTCCTCAGGTGCTTCTTTACAAACGGACAGTGAAACTTCCTGACGAGCAGCAACCGGCGAAGACGGTCAACGGCAAAGAGGTGATTCTCAGAGCGCGGGATCCAGCCATGTTCTTACAGCAGCTGCACTGTTACGCTCGGCGGCAGAAAGGAAAAGGCAACGGGTTGAAGATGCAAGGCTCCGTATCAACAATCACACGCTCCTCGGTGCAAGGGAGTCCTCCAAAAGATCCTCAGAGGAAGCCTTCTGAGAAATCTGCCACCGACGCGAAAGGTGGAATTGTCACTCGGACAAAAGTAAAAGAGACTTTAGAGAAAACCCCTCAAGCTCAAACCACAAAAGCAGCATTACGAAAGACGTCCTCAGGCAGAGAGCTCTCTGGGAAATCTGTTGAGATGAAAGACACCAATGCGTCACGGACGTCAGCTGAGTCTGACGTGACAGAAGCTCCAATGTTGGATAAGTTCCTGCAAGGTAAAACCATTACTTCCTCAGAAGAGCTCTGTGAAGGCTCTGCTGTTGAGATGAAAGTCACTATCGCATCGCAAACCCTGACAGCCGGCAAAGAGGGCCAATCCCAAGGTTTAGATAAGGTCTCCAAAGCTCACAAGGTTAGAGAAACTTCAGAAACCACAGCTTCCACTGAGGTTTCTCAGACATTAACCGTCACTGATGGATGCCCAAAAGCTCGAGCTTCTGAAGATGTTCTTAAGAGGCAGGAACAAGAGCCTGTGTCACCCTCCTCTCGGGCTGAAAATGACAAACACCTCGCAGCGCAAGCAAAAGCAGACACTCCAGGGTTGCTTGCAAATCTCAGTAACGGCATTCCTGACGTGGATGTCGCAAATATGTCACCGAAACTCTCAAAAGAACACAAGCTTAGTGAAAAGGACACACACCCTGGAGGGTTAGCCGTGACTCAAAACAAGGCGTCCTCTAGACCTGCAGACCAAGACTGTATGAATGACATATCTGCTCTGACGTTAGTGACAGAGATGGTGACTGAACTTTCTTCAGAGACGATTACTCAAGACATGGAGAATCAAAAACCACAAGGCCCAGATGTCAGTGCCTCCAAGGGATCCAAGGCTGGAGGTAAGCCTAAAGTTCCTCACAAGTTAAGCTCCACCTCCAGCGGCTCGGCACAAGAGCTCGGGGCATCTAAAGTTTCTGACATGCTCATGAATAAAGTGTGCATTCAGGATATGGATGAAGAACTAACTGAGGACATTGACGCTGTAGAAACGGAGGAATCCAGGCTAGAGTTCTGCTGTACCTTCTGCCAAAAGGTGTTCAAGGGAAGCCGCGTTGTAGCACACGCTATGTTCCATTATCGTAAAGACGAGTGCATGTTCTGTCGGACTGTGTTCAAGGACGACCTCCTCGCCATGATGCACCTGTCGGATCACATCGAGAAGCTAAAGAGGATCAAAGACGCATGCAGTAAAAACACGAGAGATAACCAGCAGTCTGAATCCAAAGATATCTCCACGGCTAAGACCCCTTCCAAAGCCAAACCCACAATTGTTCCTCCTGTGCCCCGCAGCAGAGGGAGACCAAGAAAATGTACTATTCCTCCTACGTCCACGAGTACTCCTGATTCAACTCCATCTGGATCCAAAAGGTTAAGATCAAATAACAAGCCAGAAGAGGAGAAACACAATAAATCAACGCCTGTCAGAAGTAAAAGTCCTGTGCACAAGGTGAACGGTCATATCGGTGAGAAGAAAAAGCTCGGCAGACCGAGAAAGATCCCTTTGAACTCTGAGGAGCTCCCTACAAGTCAGAAAACCTCTCAAGAAAGTACAAGTGAGAAAGCTGGTAATCCAAGGTTGCATGAAGAACAACATTTAGACAGGGATTCTGCAACATCAGCTCGTTCTACTGAAGCCAAAACGAAGGAGACGGATTCTCTGCAGGTCCAGAAAAAAGCCACAAAACGAGAGAAGGAGATCTCAAAGAAAAAGATGGAGAAACAGGAGAAAGTCTGCTGTCCTGTGGATGGATGTGCTTGGTTTACAGATCGGTCCAAAAATCGCGTCGCCCTCCTGTACCACGCCCTCGAGGATCACGACGGGGAAGTCAAACCTTTAAAACTGGCCTTCCGTATTGGAAACGGAAAATGTAGTTGCTGCATGAGGGTTTTGTGGAGCTTCGAACACTTTCAGCACCACGTCGAGAGACACAGACTCACTCCTCGGTACCCTTGTCCTCATCAGGGTTGTCCCATCAGGTTCAAAACTGGAATAGAAATGAGACGCCATGCCAGGAAGCACAGTCCGCTGCAGGCAGCATGCTGCCTCCCTGGCTGTTCGCAACTATTTATTTGTCTCTGGGCGCTGAACCTTCATGAAAGAGACCACTATGCTTCCAGATCTTCTAATCCAGACTCGAATGAGCCAACAGGAGACAGACACAATCAGAAACAACCAGATCATGAGCGAAAAGATGCACCTGCTTCCACTTTGAATAAGACAGTGAGTGTAAAAGCTTCTCATAAATTAAAAAGACAAAACACACATAAATGTAAGATCAGAGGTCGTGGTAGACCTCCTCTTCAGACCAGTGTGAGAGCATCTTTGTTAAAACAGCAGGTGAAGGAGAGCGGGGAGACCCACGAGCCACACGTCCTGAAGAACCTCTCAAACAAGGACACATCCGAACATCCCTCTGGTCCTAATCTGAGGTTGAGGCAAACACTGAGGAAAGTCACAACTCCATCATCCCTGAAAACTCAGAGAGTGGTTTCATCCTCGCTGTTCAAACACAACATTAAAGTGAGGCACAAAGTGAAGAAAAAGCAGGTCAAAGTGAACACGAAGGGTCCGAAGAGAAGAGGGCGTCCTCCCATGTTGAGGAAAGCGGATGAAAACACTACCACTGCTGCAAAGAATGAAACGATGCTGGAGAAGAATCAGAAGAGCACGGATCAGCTGACGAGCTCTGCGAAAGAAGCCGAGGTCTCAAGTGACCGCCGGAAACAAACAGATGAAGATGTGAAAACTAAAGAGAGATCAAGTGATGGATCCAAGTCCAAGAGATCAATAAGCAAGCAGATCAAGAAAAATCATGTGAAACAAAAGGGTTTAAATCGGTCCATTGCCACCACGTCATCCAGCAAAACACAGAAGGTGACGATTAACAAAATGAAGAAACAGCATCATGTGAAAAAACGCTCTGCACCCGATCAGAACCAGAGTCGTTCTCCATCTTCAGAGTCGGATAAGTCAAAGAAGAAGAAGGATGGAGAGAGTGAAGCCAAAACGCAGATCATGGAGAAAGTGGTTATTCTGAAAGAGTCTGCAGTGGAAGAGCCAAAGTCAGTCGAGGTTGAAGCAGCAGGTGAAAGTCCGGCTGAAGAAAAGGGAAAGACGATTTCAGAAGAGACAGAAGAGACACAGAACAGCTCTGAGAACTCTGACCCCGCTGTCCAAGTAGAAAAAGTCAAGTCAAAGAAACTGCACGTTACGAAAGAAAAGAAAACTACGACTGCAACTTCAGACTCAAGTAAGACACACAAGAAGCAGAAAGATACTAACAAGAAGGGGGAGAAAAATGCAGTCAAAGGAAGAAAGTCAGAGAACAAAACTCCTCTAAAAAAGACATCCAAGTCCAAACCTGAGGTGTCTGAAGCAGCAGCTGAGAGCTCTCTTGCTGGGGAAGGAAAACCAAAAGAAGAATCCTCACATGTTACCATGGATGGCCCTGGATCCTCCGTCGCTGATGCATCAGGTAGCTCAAATGAAACAACTTCTCCACCAGCTGCCGATGTGGAGAAGACACAGACGGTTACAACTAAGAAAAAGTCAAATAAATCTAATGCCCCGAAAAGTGTAGGCCCAAACAAAGCAAAGAGGAAGCGAGAGGATGCTGGGAAAGAAGGAGGCACAAAGATCACCAAGAAGAAATGCAAAGATCCGAATGTTCCATCAACAGCAAAGAAGCCGAGGAAGTCAAAAAGTAAACCGGTTGAAGAGGTGAAAGCAGAAGGAGCAGAGAGCTCTGCACACCAGGAGGAGAAAACTTCCACTGACGCACCACAATCTGCTTTAACAGTCCGAGGGTACTCCTCAACAAACGGACAAGAGGGACACGAGGGCTCGAAGGCCGTGGATTTCAAACAAAACCTGGCCGAGTACGGGAAGAAGCCATACATGCGCGCTCCGCCTGAAGTTTACCTGGACGAGAAGTACATCACGATGCCAAAACGGAGGAAGGAGACGCTCCAGACGCCTCAAAGGGTCACCATCCAGGAGCAGGCGAAGGTCTCGGCGGCGGCGCAGAGACAACGATGTGCCAAGTGCTTCGCTACGTTCAAGAACGGCGAGGAGCTGCAGAGTCACGTTCAGAAGAGGAACTGCTCTGAACTGTTTGGATTCGACTCTGATGATGAGGGTGAGTGTGGAGTCTTTATCACTTAAATCTTACACACAAAGAATCCTGTATGCCAGAATGTTTCTATATATATATACACATTTGACTCATTATGTCCTCTCCTGTTTCATTTCAGGAAACAGTTGAACATCTCATCACGTCCACTCAGATCGACACTCTGGATTCATCGGCTGGTCTTTGGATTGCGTAGAGCTCCTCGCTGGATCATACCTCAAAGGATCAGTCCTCTCTTGGATGCCGTGTTTCATGACCGTGAGAACTGAAGGGTCACCTGACTTTTTACCGCAGCACGTGCCTGAAACGGAAGGCCTGGGAGCGGCCAGAAAACACACACATACCATCTAACCGACGAAGTGAACCGAACCGCAGTCAGACTGTAGTACTGAAGTGCCTGCTCTGGAACCGCCGTGCTGTTTCACGCCACTTCACCTGGTATGGAGATTGTGGCCTAAAAAAAAAGACTGGACTCTCGAAAGCTGTGAAGAAAAGAAAAAAAATTGACGCAAGACTACGAGGCTGCTCCTGCTTTCACTAGGAAACTTTTTTTTCACATCAGTAAGCCATATAACGCCATCGTTTGCTTTTTGCACTGTTCTCTCATAAGATTTCTTTCTGCTTCAATTTAAATAACGGAGACTGTTTGATGAACCGATCATCTTAAAGTCACATAATTTTACTCTTTGAGGTTACATATTTTTGAAGAGTGAGTCTAAACTTTGGAAAGTTGTGAAATTGCTGTATCAAAGTCTACTTTGGGAAGTTTTATGTATAATTCTTGTTTAAATACTAATCGTATTTCCTCAAAGTTCCCTCTGAGGGGTGATTAGGTCTGTGCTTGTCTTTATCATGAGTAACCAGTAGGGGTCAGTGTGCACCAATTCTCTTGGTTATAATAACAGACTTTGTCTTTTCATTTGCAAGACACAAATGATGATCTTAACTTTATTTCTGGACAGATTTTTACATGTACAGCTGCTCCTCTGTATTTATCACTGTAGTGACTCAACACATAGCTTCACTTCCATGTCCATCATACATCAAGCTGTATTTCCTTTAGCAATAACAGCCACAGACCGTGCCAGCAGAGCGGCTGACACCCCCGGCTTGTTTTCATTTTAATTGAATAGATTTTCTAATTTAATCTTAATTTCAAACTCATGGAGATGTTGTGATTTCTCATGAAGGGTGAATGTTCTTTTACAGGATTGGTCCACAGACATTGAGTAAGTGTTACGAGATTAATGGCACCAGTTTTTTCATGAGCAGCAGCAGCAGCAGCAGGTTATATTTATTTGTTTTATTTTCTATCTTTTGTAAATATTTGAAGAGTTACAATGGCTTATTATATAAAAGGGTTGTTGGAGGTGGGGTTTATATTTTGTTCTTGAAGAAAAAATAAAACATTTCAAATGGCATTTTTTAAACTGGCTTTATATTGGGCTCCAATACTGGACGGTGAGTAAACAGCTTAACCATTCATACATGTGTTTTATTTGAATGTACTTGAGATTTGTTTAGATAATGAAAACAAACCAGTGAAACAAACAGATGTTTAAAAATGTGATTATTCTCTCTCACATTTCCCGATCTGAGAGGAGCTGAACCGTCCAACGCCTGCAGGAAGACCTGGATCTGCACCAAGTGTATTCTCAGGCACAGACTCTCTGCATGGAAGTTTCAGGGTAATTTCACAAGAACAGTTTCTGGCATCACTCTGAATTAAAAGTGCACTTTGTTTTCATGTCCACAGAGTTTTTACAAGCGTAGATAAATGTGTAAGGTAGCTCTAGCTCTGCAGTAATCTCAGTAATTCTGTCCTGTTATCAGCTACTAATGCAGACAGACCAGACAGGGACCAGGCAGCAGACGGTCACACGGGCCAGACAGAAAGATGATTCCTTTGTTTTCCATCTGAGTCAATATTGTTTGTTGTGGTAGACTCAGACAGAGTGAGGAAGAGCGAGAGACTGCTGGAGGGAGAGAGAGGAAGAAACAGGAGACCACAGGAAGAGTCAAGTTCCCCCTCACAGGTGTGTGTGTGTGTATTCAAGTGTGTGCATGTGAAGGAGTGTAGGGTCTTTACTCTGGACTTGAAACATGAGCAATGTAATGTGCTTCTCATCCTCTGGTTGGAGGGAGCTTACATGCAAAGTCATTCTTGTATTAGGAGTAACATCTGCAGTAATTTGGGAAAGAATAACATGCAGAAGATTTAAATGATGCATTACTCAACATCAGAATTTATTGCACAGTGCGATAAAATGATAGTTTTAACTCGAGAATGAAAATGATTACGCAGAAAGGTAGTGCTTGAGCGGTCTGCTTTAAATATTTAGACTTTAAGGTATTCTGTATTCAAAAGAAACAACACGCTCTAAATCTTTACTTCAAATCTGCTTTAAATATTTAATCAAAGCTTGATTAAAGAGTTTGGTTTTCTTGACGTTATAAAGCACAAACAATACAATCATTTCTTCACTGCAGACAGCCTCATCCTGAAACTCTACATCCTCTGCAGGCCCTAAAGTCATCATTCTTAAAGCTATACAGTCGCTGAAATGAGCCATGTAAATCTGCACAACGGACAATTACAAACAAGATTCAAATTCTCCATAATGATCAAAACTGCAGGAAGAAACAGACGTAAATAATTTCATTTCAGAGCAATATTTAGTGTCTTAAATATAGTATTTTACAACGGCATGATTCCACCTTCAGAACATCAGTTTTAAATATGAAAAGATTTTAATATTTACAAAAAAAACAGTACTTAAAGAGTGTAACATTAAATTACCAGAAGAAGTAGGACTGCATCCAAGAGTTACAGTAAATCAGGAGTGGATTGAGAACATTCAGAGAGCAGCGCCGCAGTAGAGGCAAGTAGAAACTGGAGGATATAATAGCTGTTTGGGAGTGTGTAAATTAACGTTTTATTGAACCCCAGTCTGGCAGAAAACCTCCGCTCTCTTACTGAGCTGCAACAATAACCAAAGCACACTGTCACCCTTTCCACCTCTGCTCAAGCAGGGAACACAAAGCACAGCCTCTGGCGGTGTCACATTATATGATTACTGCAGAATAAATCCTTCAACCCCGCAAATATGTTGTTACTCAAGGCTGCCAAAGTGAAGTCAAAGTTGCCTGCAGCTCTAGGAAGAAAAAAAAAGAAGAAGCGTGCTCTGTTATTTTATTCCACTTTCCAGTTCACACAGTCGTACGTGGTGTCTATGTGGCAGGTCGGTGGTTAAATATCGAGCTCAAACATGTTGCAGCGATTCAGAGTCTTGCCGGTCCATCCAGCCATTGCTGCCATACTTTAAGACAGTCTCAGGCTCTGACTGGTTGCTTCTTTTCTTTCAGGGTCTGGATTTAACTCTGATGCTTGAGTCCGAGATTGCTCTGCATACTGCTGGCCTGTTGAGTACAAGAGAAGCACCATCCTCCCGTGTACAAGACAGCATAAAAAACACTCCTCCGTCCATCTCCAATCCCGCATGTATAAATAAGTAGTCCCTCCATCCTGACTCTGTCAAAAGGCACTTCCTCTTCTTTCTCGCCCCTGTGTTTTCAGGCCCAAAGTTTGTCGAGAACATGTTGCTTGCAGTCTTGCTCTCTGCTATTGGTTTGCTAATTCCACTCAGGCCTCATGTGGTTGGGGATGCACTGGCAGACTTGGTGGCTGTAGTAGAAACCACTCTGGCACACAGGTCTGGGCTTTCTGCAGGGCAACCTGTAACAACTAGACAGACAGGAAGTAGAAAGGGAAAGGAGACAAAGGATGGACAAATAGAGAGCAAAAGTTGTAAAAGTGCAGAGAATTAAAGACGGAAAGAAGACATATTTTTGAACGCGGGGAGGAGGGATGGAAAGGGAGAGGTTGAGAGTAGGAAGAGGGGGAAAAAAGAAGACACATGGGAGATTATTCTTTTGGCACCAACACTATTGATCATTCAGATCCTCACATCCCTTTTGGATAAACCCTCATCCAAGTTTTGTTTGCTTCAAACGATTCTGTGTGTGAGAAAAAGAGGGAGTGTGCCTCCCAGGAGGGGAGAAGATGGCCAAATTCTGTGAACTCGCCTCTTCAAAATCACAGTAGGTGAATGGTCTTCTGATGCATCACCTCCTGTGACCAGATGTTGAATCGAACATAAAACAAAATGAGGGCAAGGATGAGGAAAAGGAGATGTGTTATGCACACTGTATGTCAGAGCTGGGTGTGTTGTAGTGGATCTCTTCAACCCTCTAAGCTAAGAAAGAATCCATGCCACCAGAGGTCATGTGTATGTTCTGTACATCTGCAAACTTTCCCACATTCGTAACGCTGCGATTAGAAATCCCTCACATGTCTGCTTGTGTGTTTTCCCTGGTGTCTGTCACTCCATCTGTCTCCATCCCGCCCGCCTGAATGATGGCTGCTCTGCTCTCTGTCATCAAGTTCACTCCGTCTCTCCCTGCCTGTCTCTGTGCAGGCCTCTCGGGTCAGAGGGAGGCTGATCTCTTACGTGACGGCTGTGGGAACTGTGACACACATGCTGAGCGCGCGCACGCAGCTGAGACTGTGGCCGAATGTTTTGGACACCCTGTGTCCATAAAAGGTCATACTGAAACATGTCAACTCAGGAAATGGACAGATTTTCTTTTCTGGTTTGGAATGTGCGATTCGTCCATTGAGAGTTTGTATGCTTTCTCTCCCTCTAACTTTTTTCTTTTCTCCCTTCTTTTTCTTTCCTCAGCTCCCAGATGGAAGAGTTCTGATGGCACCAGAGGCCAAGCCAGCACCCAAAGAACACAAGACGGGACCAGTTCTCCCAGTGCAAGCCTTTTGTTCAGGTAACAGATGAACCAAAGCTTTAGATACCACACAACCAGACTTTTTAAAAAGCACAGGGGATGGATGTTTTTATTTTGCTTTGTAATGTAGAAGTGTAAACGATACAACACGATACGATACGCTTTCCCCTTGGGGATATATGTCTGGGACTCTAGTGCTGCACATGCTCAGAAGCCTCCACTGTTGTATGATTAATTAAAAACATTAGACAACGATCAAAAACTAATCTAGATTACAATTTACAATTGACTTTCCTCAGGTACAGTCTGGTTCCAAAGTTGGAGCTTTGAAGAGTGAACTCGGTTCACCTGACAACATTTTTTTTAACAGTGCCCTAGTTTTCAGGTTGAAGCGATTATTATCACATCACACAATCATCCGAAACACCATAGGAATTAGACACCCACCAGTGAAAACCTGCTCTGAAATCAATCACGTCGAACAAATCATCCCATTATTTGCCAAATCGTTTTGAGCTGCTGAGTAACGATCAAAGCTCCGAGAGATCAGGACCTCCTTTTGCCCCAGAGCTGCCGGGACATCTCCTGCTCTTCATCAATTACCACAGATATATTTCATGATATCTTAAAAATAGTCAGAGGTAGATAAGGGATGTTTTGGGCAACTTGTAGCAACATCTGGTGCTCGGTTCAAATCAGGTCTATTTACTTTTGTGTGAATGTGGAAGTAGGAAAGGAGGAACTCACACTCTGACGAACTGTTTTGACTCAACCTAGAAACAAGAGTTACTCATTGTTTAGAGTCTCTGCTTTCAGTTTGATGTATTTCCCAAACTTGACGTAAAGCGGGGAGGCGGACCCTCCCTGACTTTTAGAAAAGTTACAGAACTGAAACATGAAGATGATGAAGAGGCGGGGGGGGGGGGGGGGGGGGGGGGATCATTTCCTGAAATGGTTGTGGTTTCCAGACACATGAAAACAAGTGCAAACACAAATCCGAGCAGCTGTGTGGCAGAATTGTATTATTACATGTTACAGTAAGTTACCTTAATATTATCAGAGCTTATTAGCTTTTTATGGCTTAGAGTTATTACTCTAGTTGGAAGAAACCCAGACTGGATTCTTAAGATGATTTAATCCCCCGAGGAGACATTTTCTCTCTCTGCTCCCTTCTTTCCTCAGGGAGAGGAGACGACAGAGAATATCAACATTCACTTCAACAGCAGAATCGACACTGGCCTACCTGCAGGTGCTGGGCTTGAACCTCTTGCCCTGCCGTAGACACGAGTGCGGGCTCTCTCTGCACTGACACAGGCAGGTGTCGGGGTTGAGGGGCTGATTCCCCGGACACTCTGCGGCGCACACACAACCACACAGCTCCTCGTCCCACCGCTGACCCGTCGGGCAGAGCTTCCCCTCGCCTTGGCCAACGCACTGACACTCACCTGAGAGAAAAGAGAAACAAAATCATGAAGGTAATTTGATGATTACGCTGTTACATGACTCATTTCTGTTTGTGTTGTACATTTTTTTGCGGTCTGGTCCTGACTTGTTGGTGTAAAGATTTGCATGAAGCCAGACTTCACAAGAAGTCCCCTCATCTGTGATTAATCCGTCTGGCTTCATTTTTCCTGGTTGCTTCCAGAAAGACAGCCTCTTTTTGAATTAGTGTTTACAGTAAGACCAGAGCAAAAGTGAATGTTAAAAGTCTGTTTTCAACATTCATCACAAACACTTTTTGCATCCAATGTTACATTCAGCCACAGGATAAGATTCAGACTCAGACTCAGAGGTTGTGATTCTCTTTCTACCAACAGTGTCATGTGAGATATGTAAGCTTAATGGAATCCTTCTTACAGGTGTTGTGGTCCAGTTTCCAGCCTGGATCACAGCTGGCTTCGGTGAGTCCATTTCGACAGACGCAATCACACGTGGACTCGTCTAGAACTCTGTTTGGTCCGCATAGAGCCAACAGACCTGTGTCCAGCGCCTCTGGAAGTCACATGGAAAGAGTTGTAAGAGAAAATGTTAACCACAGTGTTGATTTGAATCTTTCTATGTGCTCATTTCTTGGCTTGCTGCAAAATTCACAACTCATTTCAAGGTCCCAAGAGGATGCATTTGACTACCTTTACCGAACCCTTGTATTTTTGATTAAGCTCCATCATTAGAATTGATATTTTCCAGTATATTATGAGAAAAAGACCAGCTGCTTTATATCAATACTTCAAACAAACCTTTTGAGTTTCTTGAGCCTAATTTAGTATATTGAGTCAAGTGTTGAGACCGCCAATCATAGCTCAGTGATATTAGTCAATCACACGACAAGGGTTGGAGTTTCAAGGTAAATAACGATTGCTAAACATTAACATGTTAACATTTCTGCAGGCTCAGCTTCTGTCTTTAGGATTCAGGTAAGGAAAATAGTCTGCTGTTCTGATTTAGGGTTGGGTATTTACTTAAATTACATCAGAGTCACTTGTTGAAACATCAATTTGAAGCTTAATTCCCAAGAGAAGTGTATTAGACATGCATGTTCAAAGCATTCATTCTTCCCCATGGGTATCCCAATTCAGTGTGCTCTTAAAACCGACGTGATAACATCTTTCCCAGGTTATTATTAGATAAAGAAGCTTGATATGGAGGGTACTGCAGTTCACTGCATGACTGAACAAGCAAAATGCCACAAAGACAGATTCATTTCTCATGTTCGAGTTGAATAAACATTTCCTCAGGGGGGAAACTCATTCCACATCCATTTGTATAGGGCATAGGCATCATCATCATCATCATCATCATCATCATTGTTGTCTGGCAAGTGGGGGCGGAATATTTTAAAACTAGTAAAGTAAACCAAACATCTGGCTCACAAGCCAAAAAGCTGCCAGCATCATTTGGATGACGCTGCATTTTGGTAGTACGAGTACGTTGCGTTCACTGTCATCTGTTGAATCTCTTGTTTTTGTCTCATGGTTTAAAGTCTCTGTTGTCTTGTTTCAGGTGCATCAGCTTGAGCCTGCTGCTGTAACGTCAAACAATCCAAACTCTGGTCTGACTGCAGTTTTATCCCATGGGGTGAGTCATGCTTGTGTATTGCTTAATGTTGTATAATGATTTTGGTTTTGCATGTAAGTTCATTATTTGAGGGCATGACTGCGGTTAATCCCTGAAGGCTTGAGAGATGTACTTTTGAGTTGTTGCTTTTGTTCAATCGCTGGAATGCTTGCGCCACTTTCTTTCAGATATTGAGAGCAAGGCTGTTTTTTAATGTGGAATAAGATGGATTAGGACTAACAATGTAGTTCCCTCTAAATGAAGCAGCATCCCCTCTTTAATTTAAGGGACCAGAAGAGCAGAAAGTCGACACAAACTGTCTTCTCTTAAAGTTGAAATAAGAAGAGAGACAGACTGAACAACGTTAGACTGAAGCACACTTACCCGTCTCTCTCGCAGAGTAGTTTATTGCGTCCGTAGAGACACACACACAGTTTACTGGATCCCATAACGACCCTGGGGCGCAATCAACGTCGGGCGGGGAACACCTACACAAACAAACACACACACGCACGCTAACACTCAGTCCAAATGCATTGATACGGTGAAAAACGACTCAGGAATGTTTACACCCGTCACTGCCCACTCACAGGTGATCTGCCACGGCTCGTCTGATGATGGAGTGGAGCGGCCGCTTGGTGAGGCATTCGCACGAAGTGTGGTTGACGAAGGTCACCATGACGACCGAGCGATCCATCTTGGGCGGGGACAGCTCCATCAGCTGTCGAGGAAGAGAGGTGAGCGTTAGAGGAGTTGGTGTACAGAGCTCTGTGTGTGTTTGTTGTTTGTCTTTTATTAAAGCTTCTGCTGCGGCCGCTCTCATTACACTTTTACTGCTTATGACCAAATGTTTGGGCTGTAGTTGATATAATAGTTGGGTGATTGTGCAACTGTGAGTGCGTGTGTATTGATTTGAGGTACAGTTGCAGCCAAAGGGCGTCCCCCTGCTGTACAGCTGGCTATGATAGAGATGAGCTGGGTAGATTGGTTTCTGTCCTCGCCCCTGAGGCAGTCTGAGTGAGTGTCAGATGATTCAACGACTCTCACTTACCGTCTTGTTCACAAGCGTGTGACTCGTATTCGTGCAGTAGAAGGCCTCGTTTGTGCAGCACCCGCCGCACCGATGCAGCGCCACGCATCGTGGGAGGTAGAACTGACTGGTGGATTCTGGGTATTCTTTGGCCACCTCGACACACACCTCTCTGGGCTGGCACGAAGTCCGCTGGATCTCCTCTAGGATGACTGGAAACAGATGTGATTAAGTAACAGGATTCTGTTTCTGACAAGAGAGCTTCAAAGTAATCCCATTTTTCTGTATGATCCGCCTACTTTTGTTTCTCTCTGAGAGAAGTCTAGAAGTCCACTATGGTTTTTAAGAATACTGTAGATCTTCTCAAAGGTTTAAAGTTGAAACTTTGACTAGATTTGAAAACTCTCGGAGCTGACATCACTCTCCAATGTTTACCTTTTAACGTCCCGTCCACTTTATAAGCCGCCTCCTTCCTCGACTGACCCCACAGATCCTCGTCTCCACTGTGGACCATCGGGCTCGCAGAGGAGGAGAGGAACGAGGGGAACGAGTCGCGCCCTGACTTCTTCCTCAGGCAGTGCTGAAGCAAATTGTATTCAGGATACAGAACTTGTAAAAGCTGATCCACGCTCGTCACTGAATCCAAACTGGGCTGGTCGTCTGACAACACCGGAGCCTGGAAGACACGAAAGAAACATTACAGGCTTCTTTAATCTCATTTACTGCACCAAAGAGCTCGTTTAGCGCCTAAAGTCGTGTGACTGACGATGAAATTGAAAAGAAAAGTGATCTCTTTTTTTATTCTGAAACAAAGATGCGAGTTTGATTCGATCTGAGTTGTGGTTTGTTGAGAAACCTCCTAAAACTTTCAGAATTTACTGCGCAAGTGTTCCTGGTTTGAGCTGGATAAACAGTGAATACCTCGGCTACCAATGTGTTGTGACATGTTGCTGTTGGCTACTGTTAGTTATTATGGATATGTCCTCTCCTCACCTACGCACACTTTGATGCATTTGAGTAAAGCCACGAAGTCTGGTGGTAACGTCTCTTTTTCAGTCTCATGGTGTATCAGTAAGACTGCACTTTAAACAACGTCACCTGAGGCAGTGTGATAAAAGTTGAAAATACTTGCCCTGCTGCTGCTGCTGCAGTGCCTTTAAGCAAGACGCTGTAATCTGACCCAGTTTTCTCTTAAGGTTAAATTGAAGTCCCACATCTGTATTTTTCTATATCTTCAAGTATTTTTAGACGCTTTATTATCTGACTTTCATTGCGCCAATCCTTTACGAGCCCTCCGTGACAGCCTAAACCACCGTCCTCCTCCAGAAGGAGTCCTTAAACGCAGCATTAGACCTGCGTTAATGGACCAAACAGACTGTAAATTGCCAGCACAGCCAACACCCATACCATAATTATTCCTATTGTACAAATACGCCTTTATGCAGTGAACCGGGTCCATTCAAGGAGTCTCTGTTTATTTTGATAGGCTTTATAAACCGTTCCTGCCGTGAGTCACCCCCATAATGGTTTTCGTGCTGTTGTGATGGATGACTCTGTTCTACCCTGCAGAAATGACACGCTGATAAAAGGTTAATTGTATCACTAACAGGCTTATAGAAGGCTCTGTATCGTGTTCAGGTAGTAAAAGTCAGCTGGGTGTTGGTCATTTGAGTATCATGCGGAATTTGTTGAAAGATTGCGATGATTGTTTAATTCCCCATGTCAAGAGGGAGTGTACGGGTGCAGCACATTTCTGTTGTCTGTCTTTTTATCTATCTGTATCCTTCCTTCCATTTTGTTTTCTCTTTATCCTTCACTTTCCAGTCCTTCAAAATCACCCATTTCTATTTCTCCATCTTCCCCTTTCATTTGTAATATGCCCACATCAAGCTGAGAGTCATGACAATGTCTTTATGTTTGCAGCTCTCCAGTGATGACAGAAACGACGAAAGAGGAAGTGGATCACCAGGAGGATTCATCCTGCGGGGAACATGAAGGTGCATACCAAATTAAACACTTATCAATGAAGAGTTGTGGTAGGATTCACCTGAAACCTTCAAAGAAGTCAACCTTGAAATAGAGTGTCTTTGCAGTAGGGAGGGTCGCTACTCAACAAAATGTATGCAAAATTCTCCCCCTTATATATAAAATCATGTTTCCCCAAAAAATGAGGACACTTGTTTGACTTCAGTTGTTTCTTTCAGGGAAATGAACATCTGGTTTAGTTGTTGTGTTGGCAGTCTATGTGTTTTTATGAGTCCTGTTCCTTTGATTATGATTAAAACAAATGTTTAGGACAAGTGTGACAATACGAAGTCAACGAGGAGTCACAATATCCTTCCATTATGAACCGTAGTTGAAGATACCGAGCAGGTGTTTCTCTGTTATTGACACAGTTCATAGTATTATCTAAAACACGGTATATAACAAGCTGCGTGTTACATAATATGCGACCTCGGTGGTGTTGTACACTGGGGGTGAAATCTTGTCCCTCTTCCCTCTCAAGGTCTTCCAACATTCCCTCTCTCGCTCTCACTCTGAAGTGATCACATGACATGAGATCACTGCTGTGGGACTATGAGGTCATGATGGATGATTGACCAGCGCTTTGGGCTCCATCATTAGATACTCCTGGCACGCCGACACATGCACATGCACACACCCATGCATTGGTCAATACCTCGGTCTCTCTGTGTAAACCTTCTTTTACTTTCTGCACAACTCGCTTTGAATTTGCCAACTTAACTAACCAAACAACGAGCTGCGGTCCCTTTGAAGGAAGTGTTTGGAAATCCTCCGTGTTTCATCTGACGGATCAGTTACTTGTTGAGTGACTGTCTTTAAGGGAAAGGAAGCCTTTATCTGAGCCACTTTCCACAGAAAAGACATGAGTCAGACACTAACAGAGCGTAACACGAAGCATCGCATAGTTTGTCTGCTGGCTCATGGGACAGCATTTACAGTAAAGTAGACAGCAGATGATGAGTCCATAGTACTATTTGAAATCACGTCACTGTAACAGGAATTTATTCCTGAAAAGAAAACAGATTTGTCACAGAGAAAAGCAGACTTTATTTGCCAAGCTTTTGTTACCAGATATAATAGAGTTACTTGAATTGTAGAATGATAAATGTAATCGATCAGTCTGTTTAAGGAAATCTTAATATCTAACGTCTAACTTCCCATAATCTATTGAAGTAGTCAGGCTGCTGAGATTAGTCTTGTATTGACGCCACGACACCAGCGGTTAATTCCTGACTGCAAATGCAATGCTAGCTTCAACTTGATCACACATGTCATATCTAATCAATCAGCGTAAAGTAGTCCAGCTCATTTCACGTCTGCCTGTTGACACTGTGGCAAAAAGGTTAGTTTCCGACAGCATCGTTAAACAAGATAGTTAAAAAGGAGAAGTTATTCTGCAATGGTCATCACCGGGCCCCTTTCCATTCAATCTGTGCACGTCTTTTAAAAGTAGTGGGGCTCTTCTCACCCTGTGCCTGTTGACACTGTGGCAAAAAAATAACATTTGTTTCTGATAGCATCATTCTTATTTGTTTTTTTAGGAGCAGCGAGAGAGATTAAGTACGTTACGGGCTTTGGCGACGTTGTCGGTCTGGTCGGAGGGAAAGAAAATATCAACACACTTTGAAGGTAGCGGAATAAAAGACGGTAAGTAGGTTCTGTCATTTTAAGCCACTGTTTTCTATTTTGCATAACCACCTGCTCACTATGCATGATCCCTAATTCATGTAGATGATACCATTGTGTAAAACAGCAGCTGCTTTAATCAACCCCTCTTATCTTTTTATTGATGTAAAGTCAGTGTTTCAATAAATAGAAGATTGCTCTACAAAACCTTTGAAGCCTATAGCAAAAACAAACTTAGATTTTTGTTCTGTAACGGTGACAATAATCTCCCCTTACAAAACTGGAAACCCATCATCTAATCCACTCTCCTTTCTGTACTGGATTAAAGAGATATCCTGTACGCTCACACAGCTGCCACTGCTTTTTAAAACACAGGATCCAGGGAACTGTCCTGTTCAGAAGTTGCGTACGTTGTTTGCCAGCTCCGGCTCGTAAAAGAGATCTTGTTCTCAATGAGACTTCCTGAATGAATTAGTGTTTTACTATCACGAGGAACAGTACCATCTTTCATCTTTGGATACCCTTAAGTCCATCATAGATGCTCATTTTATCTCTCACGTTTCAAGGGAAGTGTTTGTATTTCCTCCCTCTGAACTGATTTCTCTGTATTTATCTGCCTGAAATCAGTTATAGACACAAATTAACACGCTGCAGGAGTTGTAGAAATTCCTCTGTGTTTTGGCCTCAAGCCAAAAAGAAAAGTACATCAATGTTTGAGTCGATGCTAAGCTTGTGTTTGTGTTGTTGCTGTGGGATTGAATGCCTCACCTCAGTGCCCATGTCTCCAGCTTGATAATAGTCCATATAGTCTTGTCCTGAGCTCAAATAGCTAATGTTAAGAATCCATAGGAGCACAGCTGGTATCCACATAGTGAGGAGATGAGGTAGAGGAGAAAGGAGGAGAGGAGCTATCAAGGGAAGGAGGCTTTTAAAATCTTCTTTTAAAGTGAAAGAGAGGAAGGAGGAGAGGAAGGTGAGGAGTCGGCAGGTATCTCTTTGCTCCTCTCGTCATTCTACCCGGGGACGAAGTTGCTCTTCCGGCGCAGGTTGTTTGAATTTGGGAAACGCGCTGAATAAAACATGATGAGGAAATCGTCTCGTCTTCCTCTCTCGTCAAACACAGCTCCTCTTTTTCTTTCTTTCCACTTCAGAGGGAGTCCTCCCTCTCGTCCCGCTGCGTCTCCATGCTCGCAGTAGATGTCAGGTGCCTGCTCTCGTCTCTCTCTTTGCCTTTTTATATCCTCTCTTCTTCTCCTCCTCGTTCTTGACCTTCAGCTTGAATTATTCTGCAACCTCTGTCTTTTATGTAAGCCCCTCTCTTCTGTCCAGCCTTGATTCCCCTCGTCAGCGTCCTCCCCTTTGCCCTTCACACTTTCTTTATCTTTATTTTCTCTTCACACAACAGCTGTGCTCTTCCCTCCCTCTCTCTCTCTCTGTCTCTCTCTGTCTGTCTCTCTCAGATTATCGCTGCCTCTTTATCTGTCTCCTGTTTCCTCCTCTCAAACCTCCAGGGCAAAGCTTCTGTCTCGCTCTGGACTTTTTTTTTTCTTTTTTCTTCCTCCTCTTTTTTGTTCTGCTGCTTTCTAAATCTGTCACAACTTTTTCTGTCGGGCTGTCTGATCCTCGGAAAGGCATCAAAGAGAGAGAGAGAAAAGAGGAAGAGCTTATTCCAAATCCTGCCCCCGAATGGATTTCTTATTTGAAAAAAAAAAAAACCTGTCCAGCTTTTGGTATTAAGTTCTTGTCCAAACAGGGCGAATATGCGTCCTGTTTGGAGACATCCTGGTGGAGCGAGTGAGGAAAAAACACAAGAATGAAGGGATTGTGTTTGTGGGTGGAGTGAAAAGATGATTTGTGATTTATTGCTCATTATACTCGCACTTTTTCCAGCGCAGTGTCTGCTGCACTGACACACTTTCCCATCATCCTCCTCTTCTCTTCTTAAAACTCACAGGAGAGCGAGTTTTAAGTTTCCTAACAGGTCCAACGGTCTTTCAGGGAATCAGATAATCCTCCCACGTTCTTTATCTCTCTCCTCTTTTTCGCACATCCGTTATCTCCACGTCTTTTGAGCTGCAGGGATTTAAACGTGTGTGTTTGCTCGCAGTGACTAATGTGTGAGTGGCTTTAAGTGCCTTTTTATGAGCTGCTTCTGCCTCTGCTGTCTCTCTCTCTCTCTCTCTCTCTCTCTCTCTCTCTGTGTGCTTTATGTCAGCTGTCTCACTCCCTCCTGCACGTTTTTTAGTGTCAGGAATAAAGCTGCACAATCCGCCTCACACCTGCAGCTCCTTCACACTTCATCAACCTTCACCTTTGTTGTCCTCCCTCCTTCCCCCTCTCACCTCTTCAAGGTCCTAAAATCACAAACTTTACATACCTCTTTAACTCTACCGCCCCAAGGCTGCTAGCATGTGTGTCATGAAGGATCAGGAGGAGGAGGAGGAGGAGGAGGAGGAGGAGGGTGAGAAAGGTGAGCTTGCGTCTTTGTCTAAATATATCTATTTTATTCCTCTCCTAGGGGCGAATCAGTTACCGAGAACTGTAAAATAAATTATGGGGAAGACGGAGAGACAATGAGACGGGAAAGGACGAAGAGGAGAGACAGACAGGAGACCGAGGAGGAGGAGAAGGGAGAAAGAGGTGTGTCTGGGAAACGCTCGAATGAGAAAACATCCGATTTTTGGGCCAGTCACCGCCGGCCTTCTTCAAGGATTAAAGACGCACACGAACATGCACGCACGCACACGGTGGCAAGTGTCTGCTTGCAGCATGCTTTATGTGTTGAAATCCACACAACCAAATTCCACATTCCAGTCATTGCTGTCTCAATGTCATCATGTGAGCTGCATGCATAGAATCTGAGATGATCGAGAGGGAAGAAGTGGACGTTTGTGTAAAGATGGAAATGCACAAGCTGGATTTTTACTTTAAGGCCTAAGAGGAAAGATGCTTCTTGTCAAGGGCGAACAGCTGATGAGACCAAAAATATCCCAAAAATGAAAAGGCCCAACATTTGGAGGTTTTGTCTTTTTGTGCAGAAGTAATAAAACACAGAACGATGTCCCCGAAGACAAGCAACATTTTATTCCTGTCACCGTAACAACTGATTTCATTCACAGTAATCACTGTTTTGTTTGTTAAGTAGCCGGGCATGTCTGTGACGGGTAAACTTTGCGAACCCGCTCGGAGGCAGACGGATCTCTGTGACACTGAGTTGTCTCATAAAGAGGAGATTTCTGAGGTAAACAGCTGCCGGGGCATTATTAAGGCAAATATTGGATTATACGCTGCACATCAAGCAAACAAGAAGAGCGTTTGAGTTTGATTATCACATGTGCCGTACACATGTTTAAGCCGTTCTGAGGATAGGGACGCCGTAGAGTAGAATTAGAAGGGGATCGTCACGGAGAGCGGCTGTTTCCGGACATCAAAATAGCCATTTGAATGATTACATTGACATCCACTTGAACTTACGTAAGCCCGAGCTGAAGCTGGAACTCCCCTCTGATATCTTTGATTGTTGAACGATGGAAAAAGTTCACTTTTATCCTTTTAAGTAACCCGAGTGTTCCAAGTGTAATGACATAATCTCTAATTGCTTGGACACTTTAAATGTTTTCCTCATATTTTCCACATCCAGTCTTTAGACGCACAACAAGTATTTATGTAAAGTGAGCAGCTTCATCTGTCTGTTTACCTTCATGTACGTCCACTTACCTGGCGCCAGGGAAGAGAGGCGGCAAGTTCCCCCAAATATCTGTCTTCCCAGCAACGCTTTCAAGCTCAATCTGGAGGACGCCGGCTCCTTTCGATGCAAAGGGACCACCTACTCGAAGCTCTCCTATCTCTACGGCCGAGCTCGGACACCCTAAGTTCAGAGGTAACTCATTTCAGCAACGCAAACGTCAGAGTCCTGCTCACCCTGTCTGAATTCTAATTCGCACAACTGTCTGTGAATGATTTGAACAAGATTATTTTATACCCTTTAAAAAAGGTCTTTGTAGAGATCAGCAGCTCAGAGATGACCACACTACTTTCCTCAGATTGATTTGTTGACATGTCGTGTGTGATCAGGTTGTCTCTGGCGTCTCTGCTTTTCTAAATCAACAAGCTGTGAGGATTCATTGTTTCTCAAAGGTTCAAAGGATGCAATAAAGAAAATAGAAGACTTTGTCATGTAAGCAGGAGCTCCTGTCTGTGAGGAGGCCTGACGCAAACATCCTCACGATTGACGTGAAGTTAATGTTCACATTTGTGTAACTTGTTTTCTCTCTTTCACAGAACACATCCAGCTTTGACGTGTGCTTCACAACAAGCAGAAAACATCAGACTGACTGGCTTTTATCTCTGCTCCTGTTGTGTGATAGGCAAACCAAGTAAGACTGCATCTTCATCTTCACAATATGTATCTGTTATCTCACAGCTGCTGAAGAACATCACATCACAGCACAGCCATGACATGTTCACTCAAACGTGGTGCCGATATTTGAATTCCTGACCAACACACGTTTATCAAGTGTGGTTCCTCAGCCTCGACGGGCTGTCCCCTGAAGTAGATAGAGCGCCCTGTGCACCACACAGCAGAGCCATTCTGCTCCAAAAACGTGATTCCCCCCCCTTTATTTTCCATGTCTGTGCAGTAACACCATCTTCTGCCTCTGAGCTGTTGTGGATGGAACTGGTAGGTTCATGTGTGTCCATCTTTAGTCCAACATTCTGCACAGTCACGGCCTGAAGCCATGTAACAGAGCACAACACTGAGGGTGCTTAACTCATGAACCCCCTGTCATTTTTAATAGTTAATCGTTAAAATGAAGCCATAAAGTCTACACAGACCATGTCTCTTTAAGTAGAGCGACTGACAGGGGCAGCCTTGGGTTCGGCCTCTGCTTTGGCTATCACAGCCACAGCTTCACCCTCAGACGACACAGCTACGGTCCGTTTGTTTCACACTGGAACCTTCAAACCTTCTTTAGGTCGAGGTCTGAAGCGTGTCCTCACTTTGAGGAGCTGTCAGGTGTATCATATATCACACTGTTGATTTATTTATTAATCACTGCGATCACAAGTTCAATAAGCCATGAAGAACCTTTAAAAATCCAGCTCTGGTTGAAGAGAGGTTTTTGCTGCAGGGTCGCTTAGTCTTAATTCTTTGATTTCAGGCAAAGGATGCTCTGCTCCTCTGGTGGAGCCGATGACGCTGTAGATAAGAGACTCCCTGCCCCTGAAAACCAGAGAGAGGTTCTTTGTCTTTGTCCTGGATGTTTCTTAACTCTGAACACTTTATCCGCCCAGTTCTGAATGCTCTAATGTTTGTCTGAGCTGAATGATCCTGAACACTTTAATGTTCCTGCAGAGGTAGAAGAGATCAGCCACAGTGTGGTTCATAGTTTGAATATCTAAAGCAACAGGCGCCATCTGCTGGCAGTGTTGATGTATCACACCCTTCAAACGGGACACATTGTCAGCCTTGAATAGAAGGTTATTCATGCTCCAGCTTTGAAGATCAGGTAGACGCTTTATTCCAAGAAGTAGAAAAGTTATTTATGACGACAACAAATGATTCATTTGACCATGCGCCTCTTCTGCTGCTTGATTTGTATTCACAGCGAGACAAAGGGAGGGAGTGGAGTCCTTCAGCAACACCAGACTCGCGTTTTTATAGGGTCCAGTCTGTGTTCTGTGAAGTGTTTGATGCTTTATTTACATATTTAATGTAATTTCACTTTGACCTGACGTGTTTGGGTGATAATCAAATTGAAAACAGTGTCCCCTCCACTGTGTGTTGGATCCAATCTAAAAAGTAATACAAACAAACTTTGAGACTGTCACACAATACTTGAAAGAAATTGATAAGTCAGGCAAGGGAGAGGGGATTTTCTACACTTTAGGCTTTCTCCTTGGCCTTGAACTAGAACCGCTCTGCTCTTGTTATGCAGGTTCAGGAGCTGTTTTAAAAAGCAAGGGGGCATATTTGATTATGCACGAGGAGGAGGAGGAGGAGCTGGAGGAGGAGGAGCTGCTGTTTTTGTTACTAGTATCTCAGAAATTGAAATCAACACATAGAGCTACTTTTGAATACCTGTGTCAAAGTGCGGGGCTCTGGCGGCCTAGGCTATAGTCCTTTTCGCAGAGGTCGCCGGTTCGACTCCCGGCCGGTCGACCATTTGCTGCACGTCTTCCCCCACACTCTACTCCCCACGTTTCCTGTCTATCTTCAGCTGTCCTGTCAATAAAGGTGAAAAAGGCCCCCCAAATGTGTCAAAGTGGGCGTGAGAGTGTTTATTGTGCAGAATAAATGTTTGCAGTCCATTCAGAATCCCAGATAAGCCCGAGTTTGAACCCAGAGGTCAACAGTTCCTATTTTTCCCCAAGAAGGATCCAGGTACACAAACTTCAAGTGTCTGTCTGTCTCGGTGCTAAATGAAGCTCTTATTGTTGTGGTGTAAGAGTAACACACTATGTGCCACGTGTGATGGAAGAACCAGGTTAACTTGATCAACTCTGTTCCCACATTCTTAAAAACACACATTATTAAAGCTCATTAATAATGCTTTAAGAAAGTAGTTGTTTGATAAATAAATAACATTCTTAAAATGTTAACAACTTCAATAACATTCTTCTTCAAAATTTCAGGCACGGTTGATACTCTGGATAAGAATCGAACCATCAACCTTCGGACTTGTGAGTCTCTCCTCTATTCCCCTTTGCCACAAAGACGCACATCTAACATGTTTCCAAAATCTTTCCACAGAGGTGGACTAGATGAACTGTAGTCACAGTGTCAGTACTTTATCACTTTAGACCTCATTCAGTGAATCACACGTGTGTTGAAATATGAAAGAAGAAAGTGTATAATGTATAAAGTACTGTTGTATCAGTGTTTCTGTTGTTGTACTCTCTCCCTCCATCCAGTAGGGGGCGCTGACTGACGCTGAAGCCGCGCCTGCCCCGAAAGACTTCCCCCGTGCGTCACTTCCGTTTCCGGTCAATCACACTCAGGTGAGCAACTTTGAACCACGTTTCCCGCGAGGACGCTCCACGGCAGGTGTCAATGGCCGGTTGTTGTTGAGTAATTTAATTTAATTTAATTTAAACAGAGCTAAAAGTTGATCCACGGAGAACAGGACGAGAAGAAAAGACGCCGGAGCGGAGTGAAGAGTGTCGAGAAGAACGAGGTGAGTCACATTATCACGGCTCCGTGCTTTGCTAACGCTAATGCTAACACCTGTTCTCATGCTTGTTATGCTAACCTTGACTCTGAGGCTCACCCTGCTGACACACGTGTTCATACTTTGTGTTTGAGTTACTTTAGACAGAACCGGAGTGTACAGAAGAATAAGAGAGTTGATCTAAGGACCTGATTCATCGACCCGAGGAGGGCCTGTCTTACTCAAAGAAGAAAGAAGAAGATGATCCACGGAGAAGAGGACAAGAAGAAAAGAAGTCGGACCTACATCTGAGAGGAGTGGGCTGGACACTCTAAGAGTGTCGAGAAGAACTAGGTGAGTCAGATTTCGTGAACACATGCTCCATGCTTTGCTAATGCTAACACCTGTTCTCGTGCTTGTAATGCTAACCCTGACTCTGAGGCTCACCCTGCTGACACGTGTTCATACTTTGTGTTTGAGTGACTTTAAACAGAACCGGAGTGTACACAAGAATATGAGAGTTGATCTAAGGACCTGATTCATCGACCTGGGGAGGGCAGCAATACTGTAGCCTGTCTTACTCAAAGATGAAAGAAGAAGATGATCCACTGAGAAGAGGACAAGAAAAAAAGACGTCGGACCAACACCCGAGAGGAGTGGGGTGGACACTTTGACTTTCAAGAAGAACGAGGTGAGTCAGATTTCGTGAACACGTGCTCCATGCTTTGCTAACGCTAATGCTAACGCTGTTTTCATGCTAGTAATGCTAACCCTGACTCCTGAGGCTCACCCTGCTGGCTGACACACGTGTTGAAACTTTGAGTTTGAGTTACTTTGAACACGTGTGTGATGCTGTTTCATGGTGTGTGTGTAGAGCTCACAAGAAGGGCTTAAGAAACATCAGTCTTCATGGAAAATAGTTTCTTCAAAGGGTTCTGGTGTAATGTAGGAAAGTCCTTTAAACGTCCTCTGAAAGTCCAAATATATAAGTGCTGTATCATTGTGTTTGTATGCGTATATATATGTTTGTATTAATTCACAGAGCAGAGAGTTAATGAGCGGCTCCAGGAAGTCTGGGTCTGTGAGGCCACGTGGTTGGGGAGCTGCATGCTGCATCGACTTCAGGGAAGATTTGTTTGTCAGACGTGAGTACCTCAATGTAAATATTTAGTGATGATTATTATGCTAAATTTGACACGTGTTGCAGTTTCTGTTATTGTTGTGCTGTGAGCTGCTTTGATTCTGTGCAGTAGTTATTGTAAATTGTTTATTTGTATCTCCCTCAGTGTTCCAGTCCAAGGAATGTTTCTTGAAACGGATCCAGCTGGTTAGTCTGTTGAAAATGATCAAACAAAGGCAACATCCCAAACTGCTGAACCCAGAGGTCAACACCTTTTCACCAATAAAGATCCAGGTACACAAACTTGGAAGTGTCTGTCTGTTGCCGTGCTGAATGAAGCTCTTATTATTTTAATGCTTTAAGAAAATTGTTTGTAGGAATGGAATTGTAGATGAAGCATTGATGCTTTCCATCCAATTGGTTCACTCGTGGGCCGAAGTCTCATGGTGCTCCATTTGCTCTACTGTGCCATCAAGTGGCCAAAAAATGCAAGTGCAGTGATTATAATGAGACCATCCCTTTGGTGTGTGAAGCTTTGAATAAATGAATGAGGTTTGTGATGCTTACAACTTCTTAATAAGGTGTCTGTCTTTATGATACAATGGCTGAGTCAAAAGGGGAAGTGGAAACAAATTGGGGAGAGGGTTATTCTTTTTTTTTTTTTTTTAATCCCCTGATGGCACTCCCCCTCCTTAGCAACAAGTCAGGGTTGAAATACACCACTACAGGTGATGTTTACACTGTGGTATGAAGAAAACAACAACAATGATGCATACACAGAAGCTTTAGAGTGCTAATTAAAGTTACTCTGTCACGTAGAGCTCGGATGAGGAGGTCCTACCTGGAGATCTTAAGTGCACGTTTGGCTCCGTCCTCACTTCCAAGAGGGAGGAACTCCTCTGCTAACGCAAGGCGTGCTCATTCATGTGAGTACACATCACATAGATTATAATGCGACTGCAGAGGTAGTGCATATGCTGCTTTTCCTCCTGCCTGTGGATACAGAGTTGATGTTTCATACCCCTTTGTTTGTTTGGTCGTGTGTCATAGTGGACTTGTCCATCAGTGGGGTCTGGACCAGGAGGATAGAAGAGCAGTGTGAGAAGATGGACGAGCACCAAACAGCAGCTTGTGCAGCTCATCAGATCCCTCAAGTATTCACCCTGACACATGAATAATGACATGATGTTACACCTAGCTTGAAGCGTGTTGTAGTTGAGGACGTCACCACTAGATGTCACTGTTGTTACATGATAGATTATTTCTATATAAAGTCAGGGTCATTTTATGTGATTGTTTTATTTCCACAATGTGAAAGAAGCTCTGTATACCGAAGGAAGTGCGATTTAAAACACGTTACGTCTCATCGATTGTTAGAGCCAAGAGCCGAGGATCCCGGCAGCAGACTAGAAGTATCTCCAAGAAGATGACCAGTATTTACAGGATTGGGCTCAACCAGGGACCCTCACTGCTACAGGAAGGTGTACCTGCACCTGATGGTGTTCAAAGTGAGTATCACTGAGTTAATAAAGTGTTTGCTCTCTCCTGAGTGACTGTTTCCTAACCTGTTCCCTCCCTCCCTCCCTCCCTCCCTCCCTCCCTCCCTCTCTCTCTCTCCCTCCCTCCCTCCTCTCTCTCTCTCTCTCTCTCTCTCAACATCAAATGTTATTGATCAATGTAAAATCTAATTGATCAGTGTTAAATCAAAATCCAAATGATCAAACTAAATGTGATTGTTTAAACTAAATCTTCAACCTTAAATGTTGAAATGTAATTGCTCAATGTTAAATCCAAATGTTGAACGTTAAATCTAAAGTTAAATGAACTCTGAATATGAGGAATAAGAGTTTGAATATGAGGAATAAGAGTTTGAATTTATTGAATGAAGTCTGAATTTATTGAATGAAGTCTGAATTTATTGAATGATGTTCTGAAGTTTCCTTTTTTCAGATGGTTCTTCACTTGCATCTTTGATGTCCTCTTGAACAAGAGCAAGGAGCCGGACCCCCGTGCAGAAGCTGTTCCTGAAAAGAGATCCAGCGCTATGCCAACAAGAAGAAGTGATTGTAAATGTATTTGTTCAAACTAAATCTAATTGTTGAGCCTAAATCTTCAGTATTCAACGTTAAATGTAAATTTTGAACAATAGATGTAATTGTTCAACTAA